>NC_040879.1:8852706-9010871 GCF_003676215.2 Rhopalosiphum maidis
AATATGTTCCATCATCCCTACTATACTAATTTGATAAAAATACAAATTACACCCTATATCACACCTCTGTATTTACTATTTACAAAGGTATGTGTTCAAATATTTAAGTACAAAAACAACAAAACATATCGATTACACATATAATGCATTGCATTGGTAGTAATTGTTTCAACTACGTTAGTGTTTTAATACAGTCAACTTGCTGTAAAACTTAACTTAATTTAATAACATTACTATTTTTGTAATATCGTGTAAAATAATTGAAGCGTTTATTATCCGGGAGAAAAACGTATAAAGTTCCAATTAATATGCATAGGGCATTAGCCATTAGGTATAATGTATAAAAGAGAAATGGAGATTTTCCATAAATTTTTAATTTGTTTGACTTGAATTGTTGATATTGTGTACAGTAATATATAATCAAAACAATAGTGCACATACCAGCCAATATATTATATATTTTTATTCGTACCACTGCATTCTCGTGTATTTTATTAGAATGCATTTTTTGTCGTACTATTTGAATGAAAAAAAAAAGGTTAAACGAACCCATAGAAAATATTGAAATACGTCAACACTGATGCAGATATTTATTGAACGCTTCGCGGAAAATTATGGTTTTCCTAAATGATAATATTATATATTAATATACTTTGATTTCTATATTTATTATAATAATATATGTAAGTACTATTTCATTATTAAAACTAAATTGAAAACGCGCATAGCAATAAATTATTACTAAGCACATTTTTTTAATGATATTATAGTATGCACCGAGTAAATAATTGGCCAACAGCATTATTACAAAACTATATAAGACTAGACAACAGACTCCGTGTTGACTGTGAAATGTAAACTAAAAACAGCTCACCAAGCAAAATCGTTGTCGACACGCGCAGATTATGATATATTATTATTGTACGAGTATATAGTATATATAATATACCTAAAACATAGTAAAATATATAATAGGGCTATGATTTTTGCAGTGTTCTTTTAAGAATTTGGTTAGCTATGTCCACGAATCACAAATCTGTTTTACGTAAATGATTTATTAATATTTTGCATATTGTATCACGTCCGCATAATGTATAGCTGAGTATCGCATTTATTTTAAAATATAAACATAAGAAATCAATGTCTCGTGGTAGGTATATTTAAAAAAAAAAAGTAGTATAAATGCAAGATGTCACGTTTTTGTACATTGATAATTTTGATTTCATAATATCAATGATTACGCTCCTCGGGGAAAACACTTATAAATAAATATTTTGAAAATGCTAAGGATTTTTTTTTTTAACGAACCAAAATATCATGATTTACCCCTCGTGTAATAAATAAAATTGGTTTTTCACTCAATCAATTTTAAAGTTAAAACACGCTTTCCTTTTACTTAATGATAGTTTAAAAGTAATTCATAATAATAATTTCAGCACATCATGTATATTATGTTTTGTATTCTAACGGAATTGAATCCTGTCCGTAATAAAAACTAGATAATAATGAAACGATGGTTGTCATTCCAGTTCTCGAGCACAAATATCTTATTTTTGTCGAATGAATTGATTGTGTTCGTTAATTTGTTTGCCATTAACAAACAATAATATACCTACTCGTGCAGATTTGAATATCCATTTAAAGTGCCACGGTTCACGACTGTCGAACAGTGAACATTGAAGTCTGTTGACCTGAAACAAACGTTCCCCACTCGAAACAATGCACACATACCTACTTAAGTACTCAAAAAAGTTTTCAATCTACAGAGTAGTGTCGCGCTGAGTGTATTGATTTTAAAATACCGGAGCACAATTCAAGGGCGTAATTAGAGTGGGCAGAGGGATGATTTGTCTTCTAATCTCTCTGGAAGTGTATTTTTATGTATAAAGACATGCCATGTGGATTCTTTATACAAATAACGCATCGAAGTGTTTAAGGTATAGTTTTATTCTCTGTTATAATATCGTATAGCCTAAAAATATTAATATGTATACACATCAGTAGTAAATTTACGAATAGGAAACGACGAGTGGCGGGTTCCCCACACATAGGTCCGTACCAACTATAAAATGTTTAAATACACCATAGTATTAAAATGTATTGCGAGTAAAAATTATTTCATATGTAAGTATACACTGCAGGTACTTAGGTACCTAAGTAAAATTACTTCTCGTCTTCTCGCGTATCGAATTATCAAGAATCAAACATAATTATTTTAAATAAATAATAATAGTAACGAGTATAGCTATAAGGATGAGTTAAAATTGAAGAGAAGTTTTCGTTTCAATCGGTTCAATATGCAAATAATATTATTGTATAGTGTGCAATTAGTTTTACAACAAATGATCTTTGATCGATTTAATGACACTTTTCCTTTAGAAATAAAAGTATTCTAACATTTCAAAAGGTTTTTCAATGAACATCAGTCAATTTGAATAGTCTATAGAAAATTGGTATTTTATTTACAGTGACACTTTTCTTAGCTGAATTGGTCTTGGCAAGAAAATAAAGTTCTGCAAACTTATGAATTTTGTACCAATTATTATATTGTCTTCAACAGAATTTTTGTCGTAGATTTATTGAGCGCAAGCGTTACTATACAATACAATAATCATTGTCATCCGTATAGTACAATTTATCCAGTAACTAGAATAGTGTTTGGACATGTAAACTGTCTGTAAATCATTACTGCCGCATACGACTTTCTCATTATTAGCATTATAATATTTGAAAACCGATGAAAAAATGACTACCAACGGCATATTGTGAAATCAAATGAATATCATCAGATCATCATTTTCACGTGTCATTCGCCTACTTGCGGTATCGAACATATTATTACACAATATTGTTGCCATCTGTTTTTTTTATTCTGATACTATTTAATTTAAGGCACATAAATTCTATACATTTTGACTGAAAATAAATTATTTGGATGCTTTCCACATGCAATAATTGACCATATATTATATTCTTGATAATAAATCCTTCGGTGTCCACGGTAATATAATAAAACAGTAATAACTGTTTATACAACTAGAGATTTCATCGTTAGCAAAATCAGGCGTTCTACAAATTAATTTGTAACCCTCGAAGGCATTGATATAGGGTAATGATTTCTCTATCAAAATAAAATTTTAATCAAAATCTATTAAAATATTATGATATATATTTATATTAACTACTTTTTTTTTTTTTTTATGATAAAATAACTTTTTACGTAAATATTGTAAAGAAAATTACAAAAAATGAATTTAATTTAAAATATTTTTTTCTTAAAAATTAAAATCCAATTGAGCGGTAAGTAATACTAATATAATGCCGAATAAAAGGCATAGCATAGCATAGAATAGTAATTGAATTGAATTTCTATGGACGTAAATGGCCAAGTATATAGGAATGAAAATGTTATCAATATACCTATATAAAATTATGTATAACGCTGTACACTATCACCGAGTTAAGTTTTCTTTTTTACTTTATTAAAATTAAAATCTTAATTTAAAGATGAAAAAAATAATATAAGCTTTCACTTAAAATCGGGATTTGATAAAAAATGTCATTGTCTCATGAAATTGCACAATTATATTGCAAATAACCGACTTGAATGATATCTAAATTTCACTACTAATATTGTTATATTAATTTACTGTAGTATTTAAACAGGTTTGTAAATAGAATTTTTAAAATTGATCGATTCTAGTAAATTGTCAACTGAGTTTCTGGCCTCATTACAGTAAGATATATTTTTAAGGAAAAAAACTTACTGTCTTTTATTAGGTTGATTTTTTTTTTTTGTAATTTGAATTTATTTTTAGAATACAATTATCAGACAACTACGGTCTTTCCAAAAACTGTTTTAAGTTTTTGTTGTTTCTAATTTAATATTTTAAATCAAAATAATCAAATATTTAAAAAAAAAAAAAAAACAATAATAATATATTTTGTCTATTTAGTCATTAGTAATATCAAATGTGATTCAAACGACGAAAATAAACAGCAGATTATGGCTGCTATTTTCATTTATATAAATTGCGTGCAATTTCAGCACTTCGTCAGTGGTAACGATTTTAAATTTGCTTAACTTTTGATGCTTTTTTTTTATTTGTTAGAAATAAAGTATATTGGAAACAATGGAAACGATCGAGACTGGCCAAACGTCGACCGATTTTAGTAGGTTACGGGCCATAACGCCAGTACAAGTTAGCAGCTGTGTTCGATAATTTAGACCGATTTATTGTCTGACATAGATGATTGTAATGTCGAATTTCATTATGTAAACATTTATGTTCACTGTATAGTGCAGTAGGCCTACAATAAAGCTTAATAAAGCAATTTAATACATTTTTAGTAATAATTATATAAAAATACGAGGGCTCGATGATTTCGGTATTTTGTTTTTTTCCTAGAAATATTCGTCGTAACTCGTGAAGATTTTATGATTTTTAATTCATATTTTATAACTTGTTTTAGTATAGTAAAAAAAAAAAATCGGACGTTTATTGTTCATATAAGTGTCTTTGTTGTGTATTCGTATTCGCGTTTTGTATATTTTTTTTTAATTATTATAAAACCAGAAAAAATGGTAAAAATAAAATGTGGATAAAATAATTTTATTTTAGTATTTAATGTAAATATTATATTTTCTTACACTGAAAATTCAACGTAAAGTATATTCAAGATTTTTGGCAATTTTTAAAAAGTTATCATATCGGATGCACCTACATTTTTTAATATTTTAAGCAATAAATGTGTTTTCAGTTTCCTTCGCTATTAAATGTACAATACAATACAATTTAACTAGAAAAAAAAAACTAGAATTATATTTAACTGCTTTTCCGACTTGAATCATTGCATATTTCACGATGGCGAATTTTAAGCGTACATATTTTAGCCATACAATATGCAGTGTGCAATGCGGAAAGCAAACATAAATAGTAAATCGCTAGCTGTTCAAATATTAAATATTAGCGCACACACACACACACATATATATATATACCGACACATATTTCAATGTGTTTCATTCCTCATAAAAATTATATTTTGATGTTCTCTCGAAGTCGTACATAATATCGTATGATACAATTTTCCGTCTGCATAATATATGGAGCCCAAATTCAATAGTGTGATTTTCGCAGAGGATCGAGCTGATATTTTTCCCCGTACAGCGTGCGCTCCCCGACATTCACGCCCGGGAAAACACGTCGACACATTACAACAACGGGGCACACGGCCGCGTTTAGAGCGCTTTCCACGGGTAGCCGAAAATAGTGTTTGTAATTTGCACCGAAACCAGTATTATTCCATACATGTATGTGCTCGGTTGTGAAATCCGACGGGAATTATAATTTTTAATTGTGACGAATACGTTTAGAACAAAATATTGTACAATATCATTTCGACGGATCGATATTTTTAATGAGTATTTAAATCTATTTTTTTGGTTCGACAGTTATCACGTTTAGAGCAGTGTCGGCAAAAAACTCAAGAAATATCGCATCTCCGTTGTTACAATGCGTACGTTGTAGGTGCCGATGTGCGTTTTGACTGAAATAATATATAGTCATAGGCGTGATATACTACAATACGCCTAATATACTTTTGACCGAAAATCTGTAGAGCACAATATATTATTATTATTACTGTTCGACTTACTATGTACTGTGTGTGTGTGTGTGTGTGTGTATACGTAACATGTAACATCTTGTGCGACGTACGTAGGTACTTTTAACGTCAAATTTATTTACGATTTTACGAGTCCCCAGTGATTTTTCGACCGTCCGGCTCTCCCCCGACGTTGTTCACGGCCAGGTTCTTTTTTCCGTTTTACTCTCATTCTTCTCTCCTTTCATTTTGTTCTCCTTTGTTATTAAATTCAGTGCACGTCGCGGTACGTCGGTATGACCGTACGCCGTACGGACGCAATACACATTGCATTCACCGTACAATACCGAGTACCTACACATACGCGTATACACGCATATGGGTGCATATACGGTGATTACTCTCGAGAATAATGTCCGAATCGCAGTTTTCGGTTTATTTTTTTTTAGTTCTTCACTCGTTAAGCATTCAATTAAACCATAAAAAATCCCGATTTCCCGAGAAGGCGAGGAGTGCCTGTATCGTTCATCGCGGCGCAGTCATTTTTTTTTCGCATCGGCCTCGCCCAAAACAGACAGATTCCCATCACAATCCATACGAAATAATATATTATTATTACTATTATTATTATACTATTATATCGGCGACTTTTTAATAACACACACATGACAACACATACGATACCTTTTTCCCATTTTCTTTGTTTCCATTATTTGCGTTCCGTATGTACTGAAATTCTAGCAGATAATAATATAATGTTTGCATATCATCTGACTTGTACGCGCGCGCGTACGGCTGTGTATCAATCCGTCCTCGGGTTTTGTATTCCCACAACACACTATGATATTATATCATGTCGTTTCGAAGTTTTCGGTAAATTCAGTTTTGTTTGTTTTTTTTTACATGATACGTTGTAAAAATTATGATGACGTATAAAAGTTACGTTTGCTAACGCTCAGAACCATTGATACGGAAATAACGTCGTAGAGCTTAATATTCTGTTAACAATTATTATTGAGCTTTGTTTTATTATTTGACTATTAACTTTCATTTTTAACCTACATGTTTCCGCATTAATGTGTGCCGTTAAAAATTTAACCGTTTTTTTTTATTAAAAACAAAACAAAACTGTTTGTCCCGAGGTCATATTTTTCTATCATTAATATGGATGCATATTACATTACGTATACGTTTTTTCACCGCATTCCGTGGCTATGAAATGGACGTGAATAAAACAGTGGAACACGATTGCGGATATGGTTTTTATCAACGTACGCGATCGCAGACACTTGACGTAGGTATACACGGTTACGTATGAATTTTACCTGCAGCTTTTAAGCACAATTGCCGTTTAATTCGAACTAATAGGACTCTGTTACAAACAGTTACAATGTAATGTATCACCGGGTTTGGGCACCAGAGCCATCTGAAAATTTTCGGTAAATATTGAATTATTATTTTTTTAAATAATACAATTTCGATTTTTTTTTTTTATAATTTGTTTTTAACTACCTAGCACATTTTATTAGATTTTTTCGATATTATGCTTCTCGTTATTTAGACGTTTAAAAATGCAATGATAATAGATTATTGATTCCAGCACCTAGTACAATTATACAGTAGCCTAAAATCTATACGTTTTGGTTCAGCGCGCATTTATCGTTCGTGTATTTGCTTACGAAAATGAAGTAAACATTAGTACGCATGGAATGCCCAAATAATATTATGTGCATATAATTATGTATATGACGTTTTAAACTGAAAAAATATGGTTCAATAGCTAGTTTTGATTTTTTTTCGGAAAGCATTAACTTTTAATTTTTTTTTTTTTTCAATAATTCAAATTTTAAAGTAATTACAAAATATAATTTCAAAAAGCAAACTTATATTATTTGTAATTTGTTATCGTTATCATATATTTTTAGTGTTTGCTTTTATAATTACAGTATTCATTTTTAAATTGTAATTGCATATTCTTAAGTAGAATATTTTACATTTAATTTCAATAGATGTTTAAAAATCAAATTTATATTGTTTTTGGATTTTGCTTTTTAAAACCATTTAATATCTACTGTTTTTTAATTTTATCATTATTTTTCTCCAATCATTCGTTTTAAATTCTTGGAATTCGACTTGTACTTAAATAATATTTATATAGGTATAAACAAATATTGTCTCACCGGGATCAACTTCGCGCATACCAGCTCACTTACTATAAAATATTATTATTATATAAATATAATACATACTCGAATAGGTACTCCATAACTTGCTTATTGTCTAAACTTTAAAACGTATTTGTAATGCCTTTGAATAGTTAATGGAGATTAGTGATTCAATAGTACTAGGAGAAGTGTCGTATGCAATCTACCCGGTAAACATAAATTAGTTATGATATTAGCCTTAGATATATTATGTATACATACATTTGGCATCTAGAGCTTTTCAAAGACATGAAATTAAGTATTTTTTTTATTATTTAGTTTAAATAAATTGTAAAAGTTTTATGAATTTCAATCATTATATGGTTCTCAAAAATAACCAAAACAACCTATCCAAATTTTTTTTCAAAGTTATTAATAATAAAAAAAAAAAGTTATTTTTCGCCATCTGGGCTATAATAAACACATATTATTATATAGTAATATATATATATATATGTTTATTTAATTTTAATTTTAAATATTAACGATTCTCGAGAAATACCAAATGCGATATGTCCATCGATCGCGTATAATATAATATAATGTATCAATGTTTAAAGAATACAATTTGTCGGTACTAACTAAAATAATGAAATACTATTATTATTATTATTATCGGTATTGTATGATATAAATAAATTAAAAATGATAAAAAAAATTAATGGACCATTAGGAGACAGTAAATTTCGAAGCAAACAATACTTTTTTCCTCTTCAAATAAGATTTTATCGTGAAAAATAATAATATTATTATTTAAATAAACTCATATTTAGCTCGCTTTGGCGAATTTATATATAAAAAAAAAAACATTTGTCACAAATGGTGATGTTATGAATAAATAAATATGTATACGTCTTATACTTTTATAGTTTATATATATACAGAAGAACAAACTCTTTAGAATGTATTATTATTATTAAACAGTTCCAACATTAATTCACTGAATAGCGAGTGTTGTTTCAAGTTATTGCGTTGTTTTTAATTTCTGTCGTAGGAGGAAAGAGTTATCGAGTAAGTTATTAGTTTTTCCAGAGTCTCTTATTTTAATTCTCGTTATTATTTTCGAGAGTAAAAAAAAATCGATCGACTACCGAACCACGCGCAGCGGCAGGCTGTTAACGAAATGAAATGCTTTTTTTAAACACTGCTGCGATATTTTAATAACAAAACATCGTCATTTGTATACGCATTTCGTAAAACGATTTGGTAATTTTTAACAAAAGAATTCCGGATATCCAATGGTCGTTATAAGTTTATAATACGGTGCTTAGTGTGCTTACAAACTGGCCTGATAATATGATGTTATTTTTAATAATGTCCGCAAAACATCGCGATGCCGCAATAGCTACAACTAAATTTAATGCGCAGCAAATTTCATAATAATTAAAATTATATTGTTAAGACGGTATTTTTCATATTTCAAAAGCACTCGAGACTCGAGAAAAAAATGTTGGTCCACACAAACAATTTATGTAAATGTAAAATGTTTATTGTTTTCACGAGAAATGATAAAAATCGCAGTGGTCTCTACTGTAATGATTGATTATAACATTGCATTGCTCTCACAATACTCGAACTGATGAAAAAAAAAATTGTATCTTACTTAAACAATATAAACGTTATAATATTATTATAATAACATTAAAATATGATTGCACCACACGCACTCCGACGCAATTTTAGTATCGATTTTATTGTTATTATATTGAACTGTACTACTGTACATTTGACGTTTTAAAAATAAATTTCCATTTATACACTAATTGGAAAGTGAACTATAATGTTGAATATTATATTATGTTAATTCGTTCAATAAATCGAAAACACGCTTTTGCCGATCAGTTGAAACTACATTAGTATAAAACTGCAATGTGAAAAAAAAAATGCATAGTGAATATAATTTCTGCGTTTGGATGACAACGCACTGTTGTGACCGCACTACTGTGCGGTCAAACACATTATAATCATATTAAATTTGAAAGCAATTATTTTCAAATTCTAAAAACACTTATGAAAGGAGTGTTGTTTTAAAAGTTTTTTTCCCTGATTTCACAAACAATTAAAAACTTGGAAATTGCTTTTATTTTAATTATAAAGCTTTTATAGTTTAGCAAGTTCTGCTACATAAATATCTACAATTGAAATTGCACGCGTACATCAAATCACTACAATATATTGTAACTGGTACGATATGAAAAATAAATATTAACAAACGCATGGAAAATACAGCCACATTTGTAAACAGTACGATTAATAATATATAACATACGATAATACTATAACAAAAATAGTAATAATAATAATAATAATAAATATATATTCATACTTTTATGTTAATTATTACAATATTATACATTAGACATTTTCCTAGTATTATAAAAAATATCAAAAGTAATATTTGTAAACGACATAGGGAGATGTGTCACATTTACGTGCAAGTGATGAGGATAAAATATAGTTCTATTTATTCGAGAGCCATTTTTCTTAAAAATAATTTACAAATCACGATATCATCCCGGTATCTCATACTGAATCAAATAGCACAGTCCGATGATCGCGTACAAACATTTTGAGATTAGATGGAAAGATTTTTGTCTTCAATTACAAAATTAGTGAAAAATTTATAATTCATTCTGTATTGTCCATTGTTTATACATATAAATTTAATAATTATTTCAGATTATAAATTTATAATTATAACCAACAAGAACTACTAGACAATTTTTATATATTATATTTTTAAATTGTTCATCTATCAAGGCAAACATACTTTATGTAGGCATTGTGAAGATAATTGTTTAAATAAAATGTTAAGCATAAAATTAAAATAAATATAAAATTATTATGCTTAAAATATTATAGAAAAATATGAAATTTTTTTAAATACTGAATATATGAAGTTTGTTATTTTGTATAAAAAAAAAATCATATATTTTCTCTTAAAAATATCTATTTTTAGATTAATACAAGACTTTTAAAATTTTCAATAGGTAGATATTCATTGTTAATGTTATAGTTATATAATTAACAATTTTAATTTTCAAGAACTTTAAATGCATAATGAAATACTTAATGTATTAAATAATGTTCGTTTTATAATAATTGTTAGTGAGCTTAAATGAAAATTTTGTGCACCGTCCCGAATGTAAAGCTTTCCCTACCAAAGATATAGTATTAAGCCAATGATATAAATCAAAATTAAAAATGATTGTACAATTCGACGAATTGCGTCAAAATAAGAACTTCAAATGCATAAAAAAAATGTATTAAACTTTCCTGTAAAAATTTTTTTTTTAATATAATGAATTAAATCAATGAACATTTTAATTGTAAACCAGCGATTTGATATGTACCAATTGTACCTATCATTTGAATATATATTTTATATACACAGTTCTATTAGTCATCGCATGTTTTTATTATACATATTATTGCAGATTGAATATTCCAGATACTATATTGCCATTGTTGTTAATTATTGTTTTGTATTTACCATTTGGATATCATTTATTCTAACTCGAAGTAGTAAATTTGTTGATGGTTGTTCAGAGTTTTGGATTAACAGCCGAGACTGTGAAATTGAAACTTTATTTATTTATAATAAGAACGTAAAAATATAAAATTATAAATAATACAATTTTGAAAGTTGTTGAAACATTAAAATATGTACATTATTTGGCGTGAGAACACCGGTTAGCAAGAATGTTAGGTATGGGATAAATGGATTATAAGTTCAAATGTATTAGGATTAAAAATATTTTCCTTTTATACAAGATATATAATGTATATAAAAAAAATATGTAAATGTAATAATTTTAAATATGTTTTATGGTTAATAATCAATGAAACAAATATAAATTAATAATAAATAAAAGCAATTTTTTTTTAAAAAAAAAAAGCTCTTTAAAATGTATAACCATTTATGTACATTTGTTTCCAGTGTAGTCGCATTGTTGACATTACCATAATATATACATTGTAGTATTGTAGATATTTATAAAAAGACATTACTAGTATGAAATATTTTTAAATTTATAAAAATACGAATATTTATTCAAAAAGTAATTTATTTCATTGGAAATTATATTACGGAAAATATAAATCCCTTCAGTAAATGTATTTAAATATGTAAAACATGTGAAATATGTAAAAATATTAAAGACGAAACTGTAAAAGCCTCTATTTTACTCAGAATCTTATATCGCGCGTTATACAACTATATCTAGTCAAATTTGATAAATAATTATGATGCATAAGAAAATATCTACAACACTGCACAAATTACTATATACAAATCGGTTAACTATATTAATATTATAATCATACCAACGACGACTGCAGCGACGAGAGGCGTAATTATTACACTTCTATACACGCGCACACGTACAACACGCATAATACCTAATACGTAAATATTTCAATATTTTAACTGTATCAAAATCACACAACTGCTGATAATATTATGATGTCCAAACAAGGCCTTGCAACAGCAGGTACTAGCACAATTACTACTATTATATTATATTGGCGTATTACCGTATTACTCGGGTTTGGTGGAAAATTCAAGTTATATTTTAGTTAGGTTGTAATTAGTGTAAGTTCGGGTGTTATTTAAACCCATCATTTCGCAGTTTACCAACGACACCCTATGTGGTACAAAATATAAAATTGAGAGAAAAATACGATCTGCGTTCGGTTTCCAATCGGTTAACCCCAAAAAGCGTTTCACAAAAGAAGAAATGGTGCACTGTAAACTGATAAAAGAAATATTATTATATTGTTACTTCCCGGACCACTCAAAGTTTACAAAATAATCACATATATACATCTCAAGTAATTCCGAGAGTACAATCACATTATATGCTGAAGTGTTCGTCGAAAATTTAAATCTTCGACACAATTTATATAGGTAATTAATTATTTTTTATAACTGTTGTGATACAATACTATAATTATAAACACGAGGTGTGCGTGTCCTCGAATGCCGAGGTCCTCATTTGAATTGAATACAGTTCGGTTTCAAGACAATTATGGTTCTTACTATTACTAACCTCAACACCAGTGCCCCAGGAAAATAGGATTTCGTGTACAAGGTAGCATGATTAAATTTAATACATTTTTTTTGGTTGGGCAATATTACCGTGGCCCCCTGAACTGAAAAACCTATTTTCGGGAACCTAAAGTGGTTGCAATTTTTTTTTGTGCTTGGTAAAACGCCCAAAGATCTCTTAATACGAAATATTATTGCTCATCAAAATGAATAACGTAGTTTTTAAAACTGTGAATTTGATTTCATAGTAAATTTTCGTTAAATATGTCCAGTACCAAATACCAATGTTATTATTATTAATATTTGAAATACTAAATAAATCGATTTAAAATAGAATATCCAACTCAAATTACTATATCACGGGCTGGATCGACGAAGACAGAGAAAAACACCTCTTCGACGCATTCAATATTTTATGTTTAATCGTTTTATATTTACATATTGTAATACCTGAGTACTGTATAGATAATACAGAAACGGTGATCATTTGTGATGTCATTAATTACAACTGTTAGTAAATAATAGTGTTGCGTGTTAACTGTTAGAACACGGGAAAGGTAAAAACGCTGAATGGTCGAAATTCAGCATCCAGAAAATATCACGTATTGGACATCTAGAAACAGTATTTTTTTTTTTAGCCTTTGAAACCGTTTCAAAAAGGGGTTCCAATTAAATTAAAAATGATAAAGTGCCTATCCGACAAAAATAAATAATAATAAAACAAACGTGTTTAATGAACGGGTAAAAATGCGTTGATAATCATTTTGATCATAAAACGTATTTATCGGGCTATTATTATAATTATATTCGTGCGAAACTACTCTATCCGGTTAGTGTATTGTTATGTATCTATACTTGAATTAATATTCAATTGCTTTTTTTTTTCATTAATCTATGAACGGACAATAATGTTATTGTCGTTAATTTATTTTCAATTAAAAAGTTTGGAATTCAATCACTATCGATTTCGTCGGCTATACCCGTAGAAGATTCCCGTACATTGGTTCGTCTTGCGCGTATTATCCACGACAGTGCTATTACTGCTGTTGCCGTCGTACGACATCAACCACAATACACATACTTGATTTATTATTATTCCGTAGAATATAGTATACGACGTTGTTATAACATCGTTTTGGATCGATTTGACTTCACTGTAATATCGATATTGCAGTGCGCGTATACTCGGCCCGCGTTTCTTTTTTCTGCTCGCCATCTCTCGCGTACACCTATAATATGCGCCGAGCACAGATGTAGAGATGTGTTCGGAACAAACGGCGTAATTTATTATTTCGTGCAAGTCGTGTTTCGTAAACCCGAAAATATAATAATATACATTATGATAATATTATAATGGAAGTCCTCGAACTCGGCATCACCACCCCTGCGCCCCCGACGACAACGCACGCGCACGCGCACACACGCGCCGTAATCCGCAGGGATTCGTCGGTATCCATTACCGCGGCAAACGCCGAAACACGTTCCTCTTCGTGAAAGTCTACGGTATCGTCAAACGATCGTTGCAGTAGCAGTAGCAGTAGTAGCAGTAGTGGCAGTAGTAACAATAATATCGACGAGTCCGGAACCGACGACTCGGCGGTATACGGCACACGGTCGGTGTTTCCCAGCGTCGATGTCTTGATGCGATATTCTTTTCCGACACAACGATCGCGCTCGACGTATTTTGCAATCTCTTATTTTTGACGACGCGCCGCCGCCGTCCAACGACGTACGTCGTTCGCACGATAGGGACGGGACCGATCCTAGAACCGACACCCGACACCTGTGGTATCGGAAATATCATCGGTATCGGGGTTTTTTTTAAAACGATATTTGAACAGATACAAAATAAAAAACCAAATTAATCGTCACAAATATCTAGATTTATTGACACAAGGTTAATGGTTTTAAATTTGTATATTTTTATTTGTTTATTATATGAAATTTGTAGTACTGCAGGGCAGTGGTCGCCAACCTTTTGAATCTTGCGGACCGCTAAAACCATACTCTAAATTCTACGGACCACTTATAGCGTATAATAGCTTTTTACATAAATACCGTTCCAATACTGGAACGGTATTTAAAGGTTTATACCGAAAATTTTGGTTTTCTAATATAGCGGATATCGGTTAGGTTTATAAATTGCCTTAAAAAAATTCAAACAGGAAGAGATGTTTTTTATGATCAATCGATTACTGGTGGAAGTCCACCGAAAAAAAAACATCTATAATGATAAAAGAATTCTAAAATTGGTGTTTAATTATGATAAAAATAGAATTATATTATTTTTAAGAGGCATCGCAAACAATGTTTCACTAGGGTAACTATTTTTTATGTAATAATTTTTTAATTTCTTATAATATACCTATATTTATATTCATATTTTTACTATATTATGTTGTTATCGCTTTTTAATCACATTTTTATAACCAACTATCTACTATATTTTCATTTCAAATTAACTGTAATATTTAACAAAATTGTATTTTTAAATAATCTATATAAATATTAGTCGATGTCCCAAGATGCCAAAATGTCCCAGATCGTGGTTTTTTATCGGTAACATTCTAACAATTTTTTTGTGGCCACGATCTACTAAAAATATACTTCACCTTTGAGGATCGACTTCCATTTATCGATAATGTTGTTAAATACCACGATTAATTTTCGCGTGCGCAGCCTAAAAATAAATTCTAACACGATCGACTTTGAAATCGTTTGCGATCGACCGATCGATCACGAAAACGTGTACCTCCACTTATTTATAGTGTGTAGTATGTACCTACATAACGTATTATCGTACTATTGTATCTACGCGCATACGACTCGGGAGTAAAGGTCACACACACGTTTTACCCGTCTCACTTGTAATTAATAATTACGACGTTAATAGACAAAGTTGGATTGATGTTTATTATATAGCGGTAATTATTTCACGTACAATGTTATAAGTTTACAGAATCAAAATTTATGCGAACAATTGTTTTAGTATGTATGCCATTAATAACGTTATCGTTATTCGTTTACATATGGTTGAGACGGTTTAACGACAACGATTAATATTTTATTTATTATGCGTTTTAACACTTTGAACGAGTACACGTCGTACACTCGGTTGTCACTCGCCAACAAATTTAATGATTTATCGAGACGTCACGTCGAACAGGTATTTTATCAAACCATGGTTATTAGTTACTTCCTTGAATAAACACTACAATGTCACTTAAATACCTAATATAATAGTAATTATGTCCATCAACAATACACTCCGCCTAAACTTCGTGTTAGTGTACAAACTATAAGAACCATATTTATTTCAGAAACGCCGTCAGTAAATTTCAATTTCACATTTTAAATTTCCAACATTTTTATGCGTATTTTTGTAGATTTAATATTGTACTTTTTAGATAGAAAAACTTTATTTTTACTGTATTTGTAGTAATCTTACGTATTGTTTAATTTAAGCGAATTTTTTCCAAACGCTCGTCAGTATTAGGACCATGGGCTATCACGAGTGAGCAGTGGAGTCGAAGACTTTTCTATCATTTCCATCAAATTTGTATTACTATTTGTATTGTCTTACATACCTAAAAAAAATGAAAACAAAGTTTTTCCAATAGGTAAAAATATTAGTCGTATTTATACTTGTAATAAACACAAAATCAATATACGCGTATACCTGTCTAGTTAATTTTCTAAAGTTCATTTAAGTTCAATTTAAGAAGTAACCCAATGCACTGTAGCAGTGTAGTCTAGTTAAAAATTGTATGCATACATACACATAGGCGTGCGCAGACTTTGACCGCAAGAGGGTCTATTAAAAGATTCTTGTACTAATGAGAATACTAGTATAATTAAATATTTGATTGTTAATTTTAAAAAGTATTAATTTAATTCAATATCCAAATATAAAAATAAATACAAATAAAATATAAATGTATTAAAATATATAATAATTTGAAACTGAAACAGTATAATAAATAATAATACGTAAATATCTATAAAAAAAATAGTGAAATAACTTAAACAAAGTAGTTGATAGATACACTGTGATAAAAAAAATAGATCACGCTAGCTGATATCAGATAAATGTTCAATTACTTGTGGATATAACTGTATGATACAAGCCGATAAAGTATTTAAATTCACGATACAAGATACAAGATACAATTGCATCTCAGATAAGTATCTTATAAATACTAGTATCTAAGATACTTCCCAGCCCTGACTGTATCTAATGATAGTTTTTATATCTATTTGTGGATATATTGCCAAGCATTTTTATCGAGATATTAACTGTGAATACTGTATAATCGATAGTTTTGTATCAATTAAGGATAGAGGAGAGTCTAAACAGTAAACATGCATCTAAAGCAATCTAAAAATTGTTTAAGTGACTGAACAATATTTAAATTTTTTTTTTACTATTAAAAATAATAATCATACTTAATTAATAAAAAAATATTGATCAAAAGATTATATTATTAACTGTCCAAAATTTGTTAGCATAGACGGACATTTGATTGAATTTTTAGGGGGGCTATAATAATCCAATGTAAAGTGACCCCACACCACCTTTTTACACAGAAATATAACATATTACCTTCGATTTTTAAGGGTCTATTGAAATACTTGGGGGAGCTTAGCCCCCCTAAGTCCCCCCTGACACATAATATAAATATATTATAGTAATAAATAATATGACATTGTATTCTGTGTTATTAGTGTGCGTTATTTGTTATGGCGACTACCGATTTCGTGGCTTCAAATCTCCCCACCACCGATAACAACAGTTAGCAATCTAGTTTATTATCTATATCTATGCTATTAGATTAAAATTGGCTTAGCTTTTTTCATGTAAAATTTAAAAATGTTCGCTATCTAGTATAATATAGATATCTGTGCATTTATTAAAGAAAATGCAAGAGGCCGCAGAAGGGTTACGCGGCCCATCCAGCCCCCCTGTGCGCACGCCTATGTACATACAACACTGCAAGAGACCATACATAGTATGAGTTCTCTATTTATCAGTTATATTGTTCTTCATCGTAGTCTTAATTCAAAAATTCGAAGTGGGAGGGGGGGCTGGAGAAACGCTTTTGAGTACAGTTTTTCAACGATTTTACTTAGATATAAGCAGCATCACTCGTTTTTCATTTCACAGAGTTATTGCGAATGACGTGATTTTCGCATCAGCGCGTTCACCGACCAATTGGTTACAGGTATCTATATTTCTAGAGAAAAGTATAAAGTTGTCAACGAGAACATAACAATATATAACATGACAAAGGCGAGACATATACCAGGTATTCCAAATTATATGTGACAATATAGTATGCAGGTACCTCTATCGTTATAGATTTCGTCTTTTACTTGGCTACGGTAATTAAAATCGCAGAACTACCCCATTCAATATGATATATATTATTTACGCGGATACTATATGATATTATAGTCGTTGGTCATAATGATATTTTATCGATATTTCCGCCCCCGCGTCAGTTTAAACAGTGATTGACAAATACTGGCTCGAAGTCTTGCGCGGGCGAATCGAACAGATCGAGATTGGCATATAATAGTCTGGTAACCACGTTGGTTTTACGGAAAACGAATACGAGTATACGAGTATTATAGGTTATGAAGTGCGTAAAAAAAAAAATGTAGTCACACTCTGTTAACTTTTACTCGGTTTACCCGACATTATTCACGAGCCGCGAGTAAACACGAGTGAAGACAGTGACGATAAACAGCGGGCGGATTAGCATTACCATCTGTAAAATGAACGGTCCCCGTTGGCTGTGTCACATTATAAGTACGCGAGCGGGCGAAAGACAGGTCCAGCGCGGTGTGCGCCTTAAGTCGTCGTTCTCCGATAAAAGCGGCCTGACAGCATATCGGAGTACGCATACAGGCGAAGGTCTACATCAGTGTGGTGTAATGTGTGAAAATGCTTTTATCGAAAAGGCCGACTATAACTGTACACCGGCGGACGTACGTCGATGAAAATCCGTATCGTCGCGCTGTATGTGACATATGTCTTTCATCGGTAACAGCCAATTAATGAGACACCGCGAAGGACCCACACGGGCGAAAAACCGTATAAGTGCTGTGTGTGTGAAAAGCAATTAATAAAAACAGGTACAAGTGCGGAATATGATACAAGTATTTCAGACGTGTAGGGACATTGAGGAATCATCGGCGGCGAATTCGCACAGACGAAAAACTTTACGCGTGTAATGCGTGTGAAAAGACCTTTATCAAAAAAAAAGCCGACTGCCGGTACATCAGTGGACGCACACGAGCTAGATGTCAGATCCTTGATCTTTGAAATAACAGACGTTTCGATAGGATTCAAGTTCAACAATAATAATATTATGATATCACTCAGATTAAGTGTTTATTTTTTAGTCTGTAGTAACTGCTCACTAATAATAAATTGCTGTTGGCCATTTGCTATATCCCGAATAGAAAAAAAAATTGTCTTTGTTTATAATTTTATAAATTACGATTTATACTGTATTATGTACGATTTTACTCTTTAAAAATACCGTTAATACAAATAAAATTAAAAGTAAGTTTATAGAAAATATTGTTGAAAAACGTTCGTTTTATGCGTGACATAAATGCAATGATGTTATTTTGCATTTATACATTCAGTGATTTTTTTTTTTTTTGTTTTTTATACGTTTTATTGACCTGTGTACTTTAATTGTATTTTATTTTTATCGATTTAAAAACGTGTATATTGCCACGGCGTGGTTAGTATCTAATTTTTGAATAAAAAATGTCCAAATTGTCCTTTACTGTAAGATCTATAACATTGATATAGTCGATATTTAATGTATCTATTAAATAACGACGTCATACAATAATTATTATTACTGTCACTATCAGCGTTATAATGTATAGATATAGATGTATAGGCAAACAAAAACGTTAATACTTTTCGATAGAATAGTGTTACTCTGGGAACCACCTAGTGTATATAGCGATAACGATCATAATGTCACCTTGCAGTAATTCCATAATGTAAATAATATGTAGCGTAGAGAATAAAAAATTTAAAAATTAATCATCTTAAATAGGTACCGGTTAAGTATTTTTAACATCGTTTTTCATAAAGGTGGTTTAAAGGGTAAACTTTTAAAAACCCAATGAGAATACTTATTTTTTATGGAATAATCATGCAAAGATATTTTTTATGAATTTTATGACTAAAACAGTATATTTTAATGCTAACCCCTTTGCTTGAACACAATTTCAAATGTCTAAAATTTGAATAGTACCCAAACGAAATCTGAAATATTTTTAAAACCGCCATTGATGCGGGAGTGCTCCGTTTCAAGGTAACGACAAATTGTTACATTTTAATAATCTTAATTTCCATTATATTTATGTTAAGTATACAAAATTTTTTAATTTTTCGAAAACTTCGGTTTTTACCGGAAATGTAATATTTTAATATTCTTCAATTTTTCCATTTTTCTGAAGCACTGAGAAAAAACAGTTTTTTTATATTCACCCGTATTTTTCCGGAAATTTTTTTGAGACTTACTTTTAAGGGTCAGAGGTTTATGATAGCTTAACATTAAGAGTATTCACTTTAAGAAATGTTCATGTTAATATAGTCTATACTCTATGTGCAATAAATAAAATTATAAACGTGTTAAATCAAATTTTTTAATTATTAATCATTAGT
This sequence comes from Rhopalosiphum maidis, assembly GCF_003676215.2. Classification (NCBI taxonomy): domain Eukaryota; kingdom Metazoa; phylum Arthropoda; class Insecta; order Hemiptera; family Aphididae; genus Rhopalosiphum; species Rhopalosiphum maidis. The sequence continues at coordinate 8,873,267 of NC_040879.1, forward strand.
AGTTATACAGAGACATACTTATATTATTTTATCAAAATTATATCAATTTTTTAATACTGGTATTTTTAGATATTTAAACATATTTTCATGTATATAACTAAATCTTGTTGAATTCTAAAGTCTACAGTGAGACGATTGATCGTTTTAATGTTTTTAATTTTAAATTCATGTTATTTTTTCACAGGAATTTTGTGTGAGTCTTTTAGTTAATTATTTATTAAACTTAGAATCATCTGTTAATGATAATTTTTATTATTATAAATTATATACACCGACAACCGTTAAACATGACACATAGAAAAAACTGTTAAAATAATACTAACTATCGACAGTTATGTATAGGTACTTCAAATATTTTTTTTTACATACAACGTTTATATGCCATGTGGGTATTGTATATTAATATAATCTCCGAATTTTTAACAAATAATATCAAATCAACGTTGAGTATTATAGCTTTGATAATATAACTACAGTATATCTGTTACTAATAGGTTGCTAATAAAATATTAATTTATTTATTTAATTGTATAATGAATAAAATGTAGTAGGTATACATAGACGCTCACCCACGCTATTTTAACTCCTAAAACCTTTTGAACTTAATCTTATTTAGTTGTTAAAACTACCTACTTATCTGTTTCTATCTTTAACTAGTTACTTTTCGATTTTTATCTGGAAAAATGTCTATAGTTCATTTTTTATCTGTAACCAGCAACTTTTAATTATATTAATTCATTTTAATCATATATTTCCAATTCCCAACACTACCAACACTTTGTTATTAAGACGAGATTAACAAAAACAATTTTGTGGTTTTTACTAATATACTAATCACATCAGCAACATCCGATCTCAAATTGAAAAGATTAAGTACTTACGTAATACAATATGTAACTACCTAGAGTGTAGACAGACCACTGTCAAATTAGTGTGCTGGCAGACGGAAGGTAAAACACATACATTTATCGAAAGGTTTGGTTAACAACGAGTGGACTTTTTTTCACTAAAAACTAATCTCTTAGTATTGCATTAAGATTAATAGCACACGTGTGACCCCGAGAGAATAAAAAAGTGTTGAGACCGAAAAAAATTAAAAGAATTATGAATCACCGAATAAATATCAAATCAGCTAATGCGGTAAAAGTTCACGAGTCCATGATTATATTAGATGCATGCATATGACTTTGATAAATAATATTTAAATTTGTAATTAATAATATTGGTTAGTTGAATTTGCTTATAATTTTAGTGACGGAATTGTATATTTATAATATTAGGTTTACAATAATTTGTGCCAACAATATTTAAAAATCTTAGGTATATATTATAGTCTTTTTTGTACATTCGCGTATTGGCTTTTATTTTCGTTGATTAAAAATAACATTAACTATAAAAATGTTATAATTTTATTAATTAATAAATAAGAAAAAATCCCAAGTGGTTACCAAATAAATTTTATGCTTATAATACAAATTATATTTATACGAGAAAAGTTTCCATAATATCTAGTAAGTACTACAATAGTGCTGTTAAGATAATAATTATAACAGTTTTCTTGTATTTCGATAAAAATATATGTGATGAGTGTTTAACATTAAAATATAATGGTGTGCATTCTCTGTAAAGCTAGAAGTATTTTTAAACAATATTAAAAACGTACAATTGTCGTGAAATATTTGACGATGCAGATGACAAAATAAAATGAAATATTCAAAGCAGTTATAAGTTACCTATTTTTATTATGTTTTTACTCGGAACCTGAACACGAACAGTCATCCGACTAAAGAAGCTTTTTTCGACGAATTTTTATTTTCCCGCATTCGTGAACATTTCACAGCGAAAATTTACTAATCGAATATCCCCGGAAATGTTCTAATTTTGGATTTAAAACGTAGCGAAGAGGAATGTGTTTATGACTCCAAAATAGCATGGCATTCAATTTATAATCGATAGCACGGTTGGTTATATATAAAACCTTTTTAACTCGCTTTTACGCAAAAAAATGTTCACTGCCGACTCAATATAAATACATTTTTTTTTATTTTAGAACACATCATTCTCCAACACTTATCTTCTGAATCTAAAATATAACGCATTCTACGTGAGATAACACAATAAAAATGTGTAAGTACTGTGAAAAAAAGTCAAGCGTTAGAAATGTACGTATCATACAAATGGAGATACCGTAGGTGTATGGATTTTCGAGTACAAAATAAGTATACTAAACGAAGTTCCTGTAATATTATTATGAACGCGTTACACGTATGTTGTAGGTACGACAAAAAATCCATCATAAAGTAATACTGTAGAACAAATAAATGATGGAACATTTTTGCATCAAGCTATTACAAAATATTATCGACGGATTTATACTTGATAAATATGATATTATATGTATATTATTTAATATGAATTTAACGATAATTATTTCGTATTTGTTGCAGAACTGTAGACTTTTAATGAAAATTAGTACGTAATAGTTACGCTCAATACAATAGTATTTTATATACGTGTATTAAAAAACAATTATCAGTATTGTTCAAAGTTTAAAATTCCGGTTGGTAGTATTTAGAGCGTTTTATGGTGTAATACATACTTTGTATAATGCAAATTATTGAACAATATTAATTGTAGACATCTGAGATTACGGGTTGTGTTGAATTAATAATAAAATACAAAACAATATATATTAAGGTACCCGCTATTCTGGAACTCGGTAAGATAAATAAATAACTAAATTAAATATTTTATAAAAGCACGAATGTACGATGTAAATATTAAACGCGTAATAAACTGATAACTAATAAGTATAAAAAAACTCGATCAAAATTCCACGTTTAATTATGGAATTGGTTTGGGAAAAAAAAAAAATTACCAAATTATTTATAATAAAATCATTTATTAATTTGTTGTGTGATGCATATATTGTATGAGATAAATTATAGAAATATAAATAACTAAAATAAACCTGTACTAATATATTATTATATTCCACCAAATTCCGACCATAATACACAATTCAATAATAAATCATATTATGATGCCAAAGTAACTAAAGACAACCATATTCGACTACATTATTATGATAATTATATTTTATTCAAATTGCTTTCAAAGTTAAATTCTATCATTATTGCGTTGATTTACATCCTGTTAACAGTTCTCAGAGCATTTTGCCTACTAAAGGCATTAATTATTATAAACACATTAATAATCCACAATCAAAATCCATTTATAATATTCATTATATAGTTACAAATGCTTTGCGCGTATTCGCCTAAAATAAAACTCGTTACCGTACAAATTTACCATTTTCCCTTTTGTAATTTGCGCACATTTCCAAGTACACTGAATGATAAAAAATTTATAATACTGGATGTATTTTTGTACTAAACATTTTTTTTATTTTTTTTTTCCATATCAACATTATTAAAAACGTTATTGCAAAAAAATAGAAAATTTTATTTATTGTAATAATCGTATCGAGAATATTTACATTAGGTACGTATTTAGATGATACTTATATAGATCTAATTTTTTTTATTTATTTTTTAAAATTTTAATTCTACGAATTTTCTTTCTTTTTATCAATTAAATAATTCTTGGATCTGTTTCGACTTGTATTTGTAATATTATTTCGATGGTTTGTTGACTATGAGGATGAAGCGTAATCAATAATATTATTGACTGTTGAAAATATAAAGTGCACCCAGGAATGTAAGTATTTTCGTGGAAATAGAGATCACTTTTTTTCGTCATAGTTATGTGCACATTAGAGTCTTGCCCTAATTATTCCTATATTTAATTATAAATGTATTTTTATCTTATCGTTTATTAATTATATTATTGAAACCAAAAATATATTAATCGTCGAGACGTTATAAATATTGCAGTGGATGAAGTGTTTATAATAATAATAATAATAATAATAAAACTAGATTAATTGCATGATTAAATATTAATATAATATTTAACATGTATAATACATACCAAATTATAATGTTTAATTGTTTTATAAAATATAAAATATTATTCATTGCTTTTTTATATTTTTATTCTTAAATTCTAAACCACTAGTTGGAGCGTTCGGTGTGAATAAACCACTAAAATAATATACGAACAAATTACACGTATGACGTATGAATCGTATGATATAGGGACAAACTGCGATTTGGACTAGTCACAAAATTTTAAAATAATAGAAATTAAGCCACTGCAGCAGTCTTCAAGTCACGACCCTCGGCAATGGCATAATAATAACGTAGTCGTTTTGCCTATTCGAAACGCCGTGTAACGACTTACGATTGACGTAGCTGAGGGACTTCTCAGAATTATTGAGACAATTAAAAAGAAAAAAAAAATGATATGGCAATATTATTACAGCAATACGTCCAGAACAGTCACGGTGGATAAATCATTATCCACTAACATAAATTATTCTTTGATTTACAACGTATAATAATACAAGGTTTAAAGTGGAAGTATTTTTTAAATTTTTTTTTCATCGGTAGAAGGAGACCTTTTAAAGTTGTGTATTATTTCTTGCAAATAGAACACGGTCGTTAGTACTGTTCAGACAGGTTGTTTTTAAAACTTTCTCACAGAAAATCGTCAGCCAAAATACGGGAAACCCCTCCGACGGTGGTAAAATGCCGAGCACGTTTCGGCGATATCCATTTCGGTGAATAATACTATCGTGGCTTGAAATATTTACAAACTGTCAATATATTTCGATAAAGGTCCCCGTCAGATATTTCACGTGCAACTTTCAAAAGAATAAAAAAATGTCCGTTGCAATTCGAATTCGAACGCCGTAAAAATACAATATTATAGTTCTTCGAATATTTAAATGATCGCGCGCGAATATAATATAATAATATTACGCTCTCGTATAACGGACAGCGGACTGTACACTATATTATAATTATAGGCGACTAGTGCGTCACGATACCAAAATATAAATTACTAAGTTTTCAAAACTGTCCGCCCACAAAAAACACTGTGAACACCAATCGCAATACTGACGAATCGTGTGTATATACAATATTGTATAGTGCGCCGCGTAAATTTTAAAATAATTTTTACAATTTTACAATAAGAGTTAAAGTATATTTTCGTATTTCGTTTAAACGCAATGACTTGTTAACACTGAACCGTTCTCGACGAACGTATGTCCTAACCGTTATACTCTTGCTGCCGAAAGTGTTTGCTCCGAAATCCAAAAAATGTGATGCAGCACAAATGATGGTGATATGCGGACAAATCGGGTAAAAAAAAAAAAAAAAAAAAAAATAAATAAAACCAGAAAAAACTATCGGTAAGGCTTCGAGCGCCGCCGCCGCTGAAGTGGCGGAAGACGCGGCTGAGGGCGGGTACCACACCTGCAGTGTACACGGTATTATATGGAAAGGCGGTGGAGAAAAGTGCAAGCGGCGGTGAAAAAGAGATTTCGCGAAAATACACAGGGGAAGAAAACGCGCATACACATACGTACTCAGTGACGTGTATATATATATATATGTGTGTGTGTGTGTGTGTGTTCCATGTACCATAGGTATATCCCATATACCCCATACGTGTGCGCGTGTACAAGTCACGGCGATGGTAGTAAAGTCGAGGCCGACAGTGACGGGGGGAGCGAAGAGATGTCGGGGAGGGTTGTGACGGCAAGAGAGAGCAAGACGGTCGGAGGGGCCGGCGATGGGGTTGCAGCGTTCGGTGGAGGGGAGGGGTTGGCGCAATTCAATTACACGCCGTTAGCTCATTTAGTATTTAGCTGACGGTTGTCGTCATAGAAACGGGGACGCGCGCAGAATCCACCCCTACAGGAGGTGCCCAGGGGGTGTCGTCGCGCGCCTTATAAAACGCCGGTGCCGTCGCGGCGGAGGCTCACTCTCGAACCTCAGCTACGACGATGACGACAACTACGACGACGACGGTTTCAAGTCGGTCTCTCTCTCCGGCCCCGGCTCCGACTCCGACTTCCAACACTCGACTGCGCTTTCCAAGTCGTTCGCGTGAGTATGTTTTATATTTTGTCGTTTAACAATACCGAAATTCCTAAACCAGTGTTGTAAAGTATTTGAATAAAATTATTCGAGTAAAAGTTTTCGAACTGTTTTATTTTTTATCATAAAAATAATATTTTAAAATATTTTAATATTTAATATTATATCTCGTAAGTTTTTTTTTATCACTTTATTATTATTCATTATTTTATCTGAAACTTTCATTGGAATGTGACTAAAAACTATTCACACAATAATTATTATTTACGTTATTTTTTTCATTATTTCGTACCATATTTTATGATTTTTATTTTTTAATATTATGTACTATTTATAGTTTTTATCATGTTCATGACAATAATTGTGAGTATCCAAATCGTAATTCAAATCCTTACTTTTTTTTATTTATTTAGGTTTTAACATTTGTTTAAAGTATTCTTTACAACACTGCTGTATAATACGTATACTAAGTAATTTTAACATAAATGCGATGTTCAAACAAGTATAATACCCACATTGTATTATGCTTGTATGGGTATAAACTTGTAAGCATTTTTTGCTATAAATGACCTCAAAAAGTTTAAAGCTTAAAAAAAAATTACCACGTTTTAACATATAAAATTAATCTTACTTGCGGTAATTAATGTGTCTACCTATTACAACGTATATTTTATCCACAGTAATTATTTCATTTCTAACAACTAATTTTATTTATCACTATTTTTTACCATATTTTATGAAATTTACTCCCATAAAATAATTATATTTCATACAGATATTTTACTTTTCATATATTTAAACAATAGCAGGAAAAAATTTGGCACGTATTTATTTTTTTATAATTGTTTAAAACGAAAAATGTAAATTATATACTTTTCTGTATTCTTTTTTAATACTTAAAATATAATTTCATACTTAAAAATTTTTTAAATATATATTTATTAAAAACTGAAAATAAACACAGGTTTTATAGCCATTTGCAGTGTTTGTATGCCGATAAGATTTAAATGCATACAATTATGTTTACTTTTAACGATTCTATACTTAAACCGCATTTACGCGTGAAAATAAAATTTAACTCAAAACGGATTGTAATAATACGTAATATCAAACGGGGGATTGAAACTTTTGAACCAGAATATATACTTATAAATAAATATATTTGAGTAACAAAAACATTAAAAGGCTCTTATTATATTACGATTGTTTCTTCAATCGGCTTCGGAAACGTGTCAATAAAAACTTTTGTCCCCCGAAATCATAAAATTGTTTCAATAAGGGTGGCGATTTTTTTTCCTGTGCGTATTCACAATATAGTGCCTACACGCACTTAAATATTTTTTTTTCAGCACAGTCTGTGGCTATTTTTATTTTATTCTTATTATTCAATCCGGGAGCCATAAAATATAGACGGGGGATGGAGGATTCAACCGGGTCGTAACAAAAAAAAAAAAAAACAATAATAAAACTTCACGTCTATAGGTATGTGTTGTTTAGTTGCTGACAAGTGTAGGCCGCGTAGGAAGTCGATGAGTCCGATCCCCTGTTCTATTATTATTATTATTATTATTATTATTATTATTATTATTATATACATAGATAGATAGATATAGATAGGCAGACGGTCACAGGAAACTCACACGTAAGTGCGGAGCCGTCATCCCGTCCGCGCATCTCGCTCGCCGATCAGAGGGGGGCACTTGGTAGTATACGCGGTAAAAGTGCACTTGACATGTTGCCCTGACTTTTCACACGCCAGGCCATAATTTTCCCTCGTATCGTAATAAAGTTCACGCCGTGTACTTTTGCCGGTAATTTACGGAACCTCTGTTAACAGAAAGGAAAAAAAAATGTACATCAATACGCGCGCGATTCGAGTGGTAAACAAAAACTCCCGGTTCTTTATTATAATATATTATTGTATATACACAGCTGGGTATTTAAATTAAAACGAGTAACGACGTTTTTCCGGCCAACATCCTCCGCACCCGAATAACAGCAGCAATTAATCGTTATTAAACGCGGTTGCTTATTATTTTTTATTGAATTATAAATATTTTAATTCAATATAACTAAACTGTACGCCACAATCGTGTAGTTTCATTATTGATCAACTGTGGTAATTTTTCACTATAAATCTCACGGCGGCATCGTGCTTTATACAATTTAATGTTCAGTTTAATCGTTAAATGCTTAACGCGTTGTGTATTTTGTTAAAACGTATATTAAAAAAATACCGAACAACTATTTAAAATTATCTATTAAGTTAATGATAATAATGCTTTTATTATATATTTTTATATGCTTTGTGTTTGTGTTTAATATTTATCTACAATAAGTACCTAAAAATGTTTTTTTGTTTTAAAACAAAAATAGATATAAGAATATTATGTATGTGTTAGTTATTATTTAAAATATGTTACGGTTATTTTTATTGATATTTGATCTAGTATTCAACATTTTAAGAACTTTTACAAGTGATTACTTTGAAAACAGTTCACCATATCTATTTACCATTCAAGACGTTTTAAACTATTGAAAAATGTAATGCAATTATTTCGCTATGATTTTTTTAAAAATAAACAAACGATTTAATGAAAATATTAACAACATATTATATTTTGAAAATATTTTTAGGAATTAAATTTTTAACGGACTGTGGTAAACATAAAAGAACATTCATTCAATATTTGTAAAAAATATTATATTGATTTAAAATACTTATGAATACATTTTTTTGCGCAGCTTAATATACTCGTATTGGACGTATTTACGCGTTTTTACTTGCGTTTTTTTTGAAAAATCAAAATGTACACAGTCCACACGATAGGCAACGGATAAAGAGAGAACTAGGATTGCGTATGCTTAAAAACTTACCCGAATTTCGATACTGCTGACATTGGTGATCATTATTATTTATTAAGCAACTCAACACTCAAATTTTATTTTAAATTCGAATTACTCTGTGAAACACATCGTTTAACATCATGATTTGGTTTGCAACCGTTTGATATATATTTATATATATATTATTATATGAGTTTCAATGCTATTTTATTCTCTGCGCGTGTTATATCCTGCAATGTGTGCAGGTGTGTACTAATATCCAACAATACGTTAATGGTATATTTTTTGTGTTTTGTGTTTGTAGTAAAAAAAATCAAACAAATTAAATAAACGAAACGACTTTTGTCGTAGAAGAATTGTATGTCCAAAATTATTATCGAAATTTGGTTTACGATTAATAATTTGCTTTGAGTGTTAATGTCCTCCGCGGGGACCAAATTGACGATGCGTACAAGTTACGCCAGACCAATTCCCTAATGTACCTACCTACTCTTGTTGTCATATTGATTTATCAACGTCATATTTCACTGAAGCACATATACCACGTATATGGTATATAATATACAAACAATGTCTGAGGTTTATGACGATTTCTTTTAGAGTGTATTTAGAGTAATGTTTTCCGAACGTTCACCTTACGTCAAGTTCTTTTTGTAAATTGTTTTATTTAAAATCGAATATTTTTTTTTTTTAAGTTAAAGATATATATTATAAAATTTCTGCAGAACTATCAATCTATTCATACGTTAGCGTTAATTTGTTATAATTTAATAGAAAAACGTTTAAAGTTTACTAAATGCTATTACGAGTACAATTAATGAAGTCCAAAAATTATACGTGAATCCTTTTGAAAGATGCTAATATAATATTTACAATGATCATAACGTATTTTACAGTCGTATACATCTATTACTAAATAATGATTATGAATTATTCGCTTTGAAAAACAAACTTAAAATCTGCATCTCGTTGCGTGCAGTGCCCGTTATACAAAACGTATTTATATATACCTATGGTGTATTTCACCGCAGTATGTATTATGCATTGCGTTTATTATATATGTATATATATATGCTATTTGTACGTAGGTACATTACGCAATATACTCGGTCTGGTTTTAGCGTGCACACTTTGGTATTATTGTAATAACTATATATACGCGTCGTATCCGGTCGCCGCCGTTCAACCCTCGATTTGTTTTGATAATTTTTTCTTTCTTCTCGCCGTTTCCCCGGCGCATTTTAATGAGCGCTGCATGCATATTTATTAAATATTGTCGGGTAAATCTGCAACGTAAATAATTTAACATGATCTGCAAATAGGATCTCGCACACATTATATATTATTATGAACGAAACGCCGACCGCGTATTGTCCTCGAACGGTGGCCGTGTTCAAACGCATGAATCCAAACTATTTAGGTAAATATAGGTAAGTACTGCAGCAGTTGTAGCGACGCGGCACTACGGTAAAATCTATCCATTTTTGTTCGCGTTTTGAGTGCGAAAATGTTCAATACAGTAATGCGTTGTCCTTTATATCGTATTACCGGTAAATATAATTATATTAAATTCCCATTATTTCACATAATTCTGACAACTATTGTACATATAATATCATAATTGCAGTGCTCTTTGTTTGGAGGTTAATTTTAATATAAATAAATATAAATTAGTCACTGAAAGTTCTTAAACACATATAATTTCAAACACTCTCTAGTTGTGAAGAGTTTAATTAAAGTTTGTTGGAAACAATCTCTGTGAAACTTTAGTAACAATGTATAAAAATCGATAATTTTCTCGTACTCCATTAGAATTCGCTCGTGTCTTACAATAATAATCAGTTTCTCGTTTTACGTCCGCTCGACATACTCTTGTTTGCGAGACCATTAACTAAAAGTAAAAAGAAAATATCGACGATAAATCTTTGAGGGTAGGTGCATACTGACGTGGCTGTATGATGTTCCGATGAATTTTGTTATTATTATTCAATTATTACTCCATTATATTTCAGACATTTATAATTTCGATGAGTCATTTTGTTCGCTAAGTTCGCAAAATAAAACATAATTTATTATTTGAATTAATAAATGCGTTATTTTGTCGTATTTTTACAACTTTTTTGAGAACTGTAAAATGAGTAAATGTAAGTACAGTGTAACGCGTCTTGCCGAGTACCGCTGTCACATCACCACTTGTCGTCGTCAGTAATTAATGAATAATCACACACACACACACAGCTGCAGAGAAGGATTGATGGTATAAAGTGTAATGTTTTTTCATAAAATTAAATCAGCCGATTTACTCGTCTAAATGGTAATAATATATAATATTATAATATTAATAACAACTGATAGGCTTCGTTACTGATTTCATTGATATTGTATTTATTACTGATTGTAAGTCAGGATAATAAACATTTGAGCAGCATAGTCACCAATCAAGTTTAAATTATACTTTGGTAACACCAAAACTTGGAAAAATAATTTATTTTATATTTCATAATTAATCCAACAGAATATAATTAAATACTTTTGAATTCTTGTTGATTTTGAAAATAATTATTGTTGGATTTAAGATTTATTTGAAAACTCGGTTGTTTAGATGCTAACACGAGTATTTTACAAAAACCGTTATTTCGGTATTTTGTATTTATCAATAGAACCCAATCTAGATAAAGAACTATAAAATATAGTCTTTCGTTTACGTCACGTTTAAATAATATATTTAATTTATAAATTTTCGACTGCTATACAATATCATTAACCCCTAACTGTTTTGTTATCCGTTATATTATTCTGTGTAAAAGATCACTGCACTCGTGACCCTATCCTGCGATGTCGGCCGCAAGCCTTGGCTGGGTCGTGTGCCTACAGGAAATGTATGTTGGCCTGCAACAGTAATGATGATCATTGAAATGATTAAAAATGTATATGACCGTGTGGGAAATGGAGTCGATGACGGTGCACACTCGGGCGGATACCATATGCGTGTACATCAAGGTTTTTGGTTAGGTCGAGTATTGTATTTGGAGGGTTTCATGTGTGTGTGTTTTTTTTTTTTCAAAAAAGAGAGGCAAAAAGTAATAATATATACGTTACTATAGGAATTTTTAATTCGAATACCACGATGGACTATCGCGGCATTTGCCGCGTTGAAAATAGCCGTTGTATCGGTACACCACCACTAATATTGCGTAAACGCATAACATATAATATGCGTGTGCGTGTGTGTGGTTGTGTGTGTAAGTGTGCGAAGTCACGAAACAAGGAATTCTGAATAAAATATGTATATAAGATCGTCTACTGAGAAAAAATTCTTAGCATTATATTATGTAATCGGAAACTTCTATACGGAGTGATTGAAGATGAGAGCTTTCTTTTATCGCTAAGCTTCTATCGGTATAGGGGCGAGCTTAGAAGTGCGAGGAGAGAGCAAGTCCTATTTCTGTCACCGATATAAGTTTTAGCGAGTATAATGTATATGTGTAATGTGATGTATAACTTGTTTATATATATATATATATATATAGATTCTGGTTAGTGGTAACATGTGTAAACTCTTCGGGTCGATCTTAAATATTTGTATAGGAGCGAAGAGCTATTAGTTGGCTTAAGTATTATTGATTAGTCATCAAATACAAGAATCACTTTGTAATAAGCTTACTTCAAACGGACAATAAAATATGTGTGCATCGTACACATAGTTTCACTTTTTGAATATCACACCTTTTTATGACTGAAAACTTGGTAGGGTTTTTACATACGATTTATCTACTTTTGTTGTCTAGCAATTTAATTTTAAGATAGATATTTTCTATCGATTTTCCATTAACGATCAAATATATCTGTTGTGACGAGTTTAAATTGAATTTAAAAAAATGTCGACATTAAAATACTATCGTAGTATATCATAATCTGATATTTGACAAGTTTATGAAGTAGTCAGTTTATATAAAAACTTCTTAAAATATATTTAATTTACCGAGTGCGCTACTTCTACTTATATTATACTTTTTCGACGTATATCGATAAATGTAATTGAACTCTGAAACACGTTTATACAATCTACTTAACAGTACAAAGTATAGAGTATATATATATATATATACTTAAAGTAATCAATACATTTTTAAAGAGAATTTTTCATCGTAACTTGTGTGACACAAGACGTTGGCCGACTTAAACGCTTGTTTCATTTAAAACATTTTCAATATTTTATATAACGAACATTACTTCGGTACTGTCACGATAAAGTTTTTAATTGTTAGATTATTTTAATCATTGTTATAATATTTGCTAGTAAATTCGGTTGAAGTTTGAATTCCATCACAATAATTTAATAATATAACATGAAAATAACACGATAAATGGAAGATAAATTGTCAAGAACAAAAATTGTATGTACAAAAATATTATTTTTGAATAGAGTCACTATATAAATGTGTATTGTGTAACAAGAACAATAGGTTTTATCATTATAATTGTATACTAATTGATGAAAAACTTCATTCCACTTTTCCATTTTATTAGTGTGTGTGTGTGTGTGTGTGTGTGTGTGTGTGTGTGTGTATATATAAATATATTTTCAATTTTGTTTGTTGTAGTTGAATAAAAATGGAATGTCTTATTTTAATTACGTGATTATAAATAATCATTATTTAATCATCATTTAATTGTTTCTGACAATAAAAGACATAACTTTGAACTCGTATATCCAATAAACATTATAGCGATAAGATTTATTTTTTAATATATTAATTTACGAACAATCACTATTTGTTTTTGTTTATCGGTTAAATAAGCGATGCTTAGTCAAAACGTTTTTATACATATTAATTTGTTGGACTTGGTTTTAAAAATATTATGTTAACTCCTCTTCGAAAACGTCCAAAATACATGCTATACAAGTCAATGTACCTATTTTTTTTTTTTTATAGTTTAATTGAAAAATATTAAATACAATACGATGTTATATAATATATAATATTTGAATTACTCAAAAACCGACATAATATTATAGTTGCATTGATACTCGTTAGATTGATATGGTTTACCGCTAAATAAATATTTTTTTGTTCTCGGAAAATTCCCCAGGTAAAAACCAAAATATCTGTAAGAAATTTTTTAAAAAAAAATGACCCCCTCAAATGTGAACTAAATTAATGTACACGGTAAAACTGTTTACATCGATACATATTCTAAATACCGAGAGAAGGGAACACGCATTGTTTTTCTCGCGAGCGCAAAAATTCTAAATACGACCCTGAGTCACCAGGTATAATATGCAAATGTCGTACAAACGTAGAACGTATGAATATTACCCGACGCCAGCTGTAATAACAATACATTTACAGATACGTATTGCGTGCCGGCGCAGGAAGTGTTTCGAATCAAAATATTGTTTTTGGTCGATTGCGTAAATAATGGCGTCGTTAATGCATCGGGCCAAGCATATATAATATTATGCAGGACTGCAGAAATTACAACGCGTTTTATTTATAGTTTCTAATCATAATTCATATTACATTAGTATATTATTTTATGTGGCCCATTATGTTAGACTTGACCTGCTCGTGTACACGAGTCGCGACTTCCGCCGTCCCGGCGCGGGACCGATTTCCGTACGTTCCCACGTCATTTAATTCAAATCTAAATAAGATTATATCAATAGTAAAACGATTATTTCGGGAAGTTCGTCGTAATGTCGTGTCGTCAAAACGTGCCGATTTAAATTCATAGTGTTTTAGACGGCAATATAATAATATATTAATAGAGGTATATGTGGTCATGATATTATGCAGTAAAAAAACTCGATTTCGAAAAAAAAGTTAGGGAATGTCGAAACCGTTCGTAACGTCGTACCATTCGATTTGACGCCACTGATGTCACAACGTTTAAAGAGCATTGCACCGTTCGTCATTGTCGAAAACGATTGAGATCCCCGTGAATTCCGAGAAGGTTAACTCTCTCGAACGTCGATCATTTTTTTCCGCGGGCCTATTCAAATGTCGATTGCAAACATCGGCCAGACTCTAAATACGCGTATTATCGAACAAAATATATCGTTACACGAGTAACACACAGTGTACAGTACAGGTAATCGGTACTCCACTGTGACGCGGAATCATAGAATTTGTAGGCACCACAAAGGTCACGTCAAACGGTATAAAATATAATTATTACATCGGCCGGGACGATATTGTATTCTATACGTGATATCTGTATAGTAATACAAAAACCATTTTGAACGACGTGAGAAGACGTTTTACGGCAATATTATTCGACGAGTCCTGTTCACGATACGCGTACAACGTAACCAAGATGATTCGAAGGGGGAGAATAATATAAACGTCGCTGCTTAATTAATAATAACAATAATGTCAAAAGGATTTTGGTAGAACTACGCGTGTAACTACTACGCACATAGGCGCTCTCTCAAACCCCTACACGATCGCGCCGTATAACCGCCGCCGTCGCTTGATTGACAAGCTTAAACGCTCGTCCCTTCGTAATGTACACACAGGAAACAATCAGTTCCATCGGTACGATAATAATTATATTAATAAAAATAATATAACGACAACACGGGCCGTGATTCTTTTACGACGACCCGTATTCGAAACAGCGACAACAGACGGTTTAAAAAAAAAAAAAAAAAACCGTCCGATATTTATTAAATATATTTTGTAAGACTCACAAAGACATGCAGTACAACGGAATTCGTTATATTGTTTATTTATTATTTATTCGACGAGTTGTTCTAAAGCGCATGGACTATATTATTATTCTACATAAACATGAAAATCAATTCGCATTTTTTGACCACGCGCCGCCGCCAATAATCCGTTATATAAATAAAACCTGGCTAAGGTATAATTATACGTGACGCGTACGAAAAATATTATGCTATTATAATATGCTTATTATTAACAATATTTTTCAATATCCCATTGTCGAATTCAATTTAATCGATACGATTTTCGTGTACAAAACTATGACATTCTATTGATATTATCGTGATGTATCGGTATTAAAAATTTTGATCAATTTTTCGTTTAACAAAAATGTATTTTTGAAAGCACCATTTTTTAACCGCACCTTCACGCAGATGTGATAGATACGAGCATTTCGCCATACGGAATTCGAACGTCCTGCGAACTGTATAAGAGAGTACACACACCACTATGACATCATTAATTATAATAAATTTATGTAATTATTCGAATCCCGAATTCAAATAATCGGTACAAATTCTTATCGACGCGCTTATTATAATATTTTATTATCCTTTACACATACCTAGATGCATTATACGCTGATACACTCATACGATGATGTACAATACGCAGCTCTGTGGTTTGTTAGATTTCCCTGCGGAATTGTTCAAACTAAATGCTACCTATTTTTAAGACATCAATAAAACGCAAACGGTAATATCTGGACACGTGTAGGTCAGATAAACCGCACTTAAACGTAATTCGTGGCTATTATTTAATAAATATTTCATAATATAATGTGCATGAGAAAACGTATCTTCGAAGTCGTTTCGCGAAAAACAATTTTTTCAACATAAATAATATATTATTACGTTTAGCATAATATAAACCTGATATATTTATGGAAAAAGTGAATGCAATATATTTCGTATTTGCTTATTTATTTATAACACAGTTCTATTCGTTCTCGAGCAAAGGCGCACACCGTATCCGATCGGGATCGAATAAGTAGGAAAACATTTTCCCTCTCGGTCCGTATATATAATTTATAATACATCTTTACAGGTTATGGCGGGTCCTATGTATATTATGTTATGTAAAAGTGGAGCGAGCTTGTGACCATATATACTGATGGAAAAGTTTTTTTTAAAGAGATTACTCTTTTACGATTGACCCAGGCACTCCTCTATTGTAATTTTTGTTTGATATTTTTTGTTCATTCGAAAAAGTCAGAAAATATATATATACTTTTTTAACATAATTTTTTATTTAGAAATCCGTTACAATTTGAACAATAATATATATCATATATATACTTAACGATTTTTTATTTTTTTAATAATGAAGTACCAACTTCGACGTTCGTCTTGTCTTTGACCTGCAGGTCATCCATAGAAATAATAATAATAATACTACACAATATGCGCACGAACTATTTCTATCACTCTGATTTTATGTTAAAATAATATAAAATATATGACCGTACGAGTGCATTAAGGTTACTCTCTTTCTATATTTTTTCTATTTGAAGCATTGTAACTTTTGTTATTACAAAAAATGAAAACAAATTGCCATTTAATTAAATTACCAACTTTAAAACACAATGTTTCCCGTCTGTTTGGAACGTAATTACTTGAGTATTTGTTGCTTAAGTATTTTTATATAATAATATACTATAACTATACATAACCTTAATAATAATGAATATGAGACTGTTGTTCACTTTTTTCTATTTATATTTCATTTTTAAAGTACATGTACCTATAAACAATTCTCGACTTTATCTCGTCAATAATTATCGTACTGTAGAAATTATTTCATCTACAAAATGAATATAGATTATCAATTTATCAAAATTATTTTAAAAACTATACATTTAATGATCGATAAATCAGTTTTAATTCTCGATATAAGGCTAATATTATTATTACATACTTAATTAAATGTATTTTACAATTTATTACATAATTATACAATCTGAATACCGTACGTAACATTTGAGTAGTTATTATAGTATGTATATCTACTCCGTACAGCGCTACAGTCGTCCATAATGTTATAGTGCTCTGTAAAAGCGTGTAAAGTGTTTAGATTCGATTAAAATGAAAGAGTAGTATTTTAAATATTTGAAAACGGTTTTAAACAAAAAATAATAAATCCATTTTATTGATATTACTACACGTTTGGCCAAAACTAAATATGATTACACGAAAACATATTAAATAAAATAAAATCGGGATAATATACCTGCATCAGCTGGTCGACGTACATATTATATTGCCCGATTAGTCGGTTTAGTCTATACAAATTGCCCGCAAAACACAGCATAATAATATATATATATATATATATGATATAACAGGCGAAAGTCATTTACGCACGTAGGTACGCGCATTAAAAACAAATAATATAGTTGTAATAATAATAATAATAATAATAATAATAATAATAATAGTGCGTATAATGCACCGAGATTACGGCGCCGCCCACGTAATATATAATATAATATAGTATAATATTATTATTACAATAGTGTACGGAATACAAAACGGACGATTGTTATAAAACATCGTAATACGATATATAATAACCCATAGACATATTATACGAGTCGAGAGCGGTGTAGTAGTTGTACAGCAGCGATTTGGAGCGTGTTTCGTACATATACCTTTATGAAATTGGTCATTTGAGCGCATTATGTGGGATAGTTGTGTTTCCTACGCCGCCGCGAAAGGGTTGTTGTCACAATGGAAAAATGATCGCGTCTTAAACCCTCTCCGCTGACTATATGTATATAATGATATAGCCGGCCGCGTACAACCCGCTCTCGTCCGGTAATCCTACTCCGACGCGTTAATATCTCAATTGCGGACGCCTGTGCGACCCGTTTACGTACGCATTTTCGGTGTTATATTCTTTTAAAACGCCATCGCCGCCTGCGCGGACGAGAAAACGTTTAAGACATTCCACTCGTGGTCTGCGGCACCAAACCCAATCTTTACGTTCTTCCGCGGCGCGCGGCGTCCGTCATCGTATCTGTATTACTGTTTCACATCACGGACACAATTATACCTATACAGTGTGTAAAATATACACACATATATATATATATATATTACGGTCTTATCATCTCGAACAGCGTCCGTGTAAGTAACAGGCGGCGCGGCTGTAATGATATCATCGCACACTGTACCATATAATATATGTTACACTTATTAGCTGAAAACTCAGAAATGACGCAATAGAATTTCATAATTTTATAACATATAATGTTAGTGGCAATCTCGAAGAAACACATAATATATCATTATATTATATTATTCCCTCTCGTCGTTGTGTTATAGACATATTTTTCCGATTCGAAGTGTATATACGATTAAAACGGACGATAACGAGTAAAAGAACGTTATTATATTGACGTAGGCTATGCTATTAATTCTAAACATCATTTTTTGATAAGATAACTCGGACACAACGCTAAGCCAACGCGGCCGCCCGAACGGTCCGACGCGTCTCATCATCATCATCATCATCATCATTATGTCTTTCGAAATTCCTACCGTAGTGTTGAGTATGTATCGTGCACTGCCACGCGGACAAATCGAAATCACAACAATACGCGACACTATATGTCGCAGAAGAAATCGTTTCAATGTATTTTTATTTACCAGTACGAGTTCGTTTTTATAATACGTATTATTGTACTGTCAAACCGTCCGAACCGTTCAGCGCTGCACTTTGTATGCCTAACTCATTGTATCGACACAACAACAATAACAATAATTGTTAACACGTGCGCGGGAAAACATATTATAATACGCTATTGGTATAATGATCGTCGCCTTTGAACTATTTTATGGTTTTTATCGACAACTGTGTTGTTGTACGTATATTTTTTGGCCTAATCGCAATCGATGCGCAGTGATGCCTTTATAATATTATTAATCATCGTATAATTACGACGATTAATATAATATAGGTCTTTTGATCTGTTTAATCTCTGGTTCGCCGCGTTCGGTTTTCGGACGTGCCGTAGCGCACGTGAACTGTTTACGACTTATTACTGTTATAGCGGCGGTGTATGATATCATCCGAGCTGGTAATATCCGAAATTGAATTCCGGCAGACGGACCCACGACGAGGGTGTGCGGGCGCGCTCTCGTTTTATGGGAAAAGGATGACGCGGGTAATGCGCGCGGCCGACCACTCAAATAAATAATAATAAAAAGAGAAACGCGTAACGATCGAATGCACTAACAAAATTTGTACGAAATGAGAAACAATTTTTTTTTCCTTGAGAAGTCCTAAACGAACGTGCGGCGGCATCGTGTATGCCACATTACGGCGGTATACGTACGCCTCGGTGCGGCGCGTGCGGGTGGTAAGTAAATTGCTTTGGCCTGCAGTGGAAAAACGTACATAATATAATACACAACGCGCGTAGGTTTATATAAAATATACATTATGGGCGGGCGAAAATCGAGGTGATGGCATACGTACGTATATGCCATCCATGTGTATTGTGTATACACTACCGCGTGGGGTACGATATATTCTCTATATACTTTTTGCGACTTGCACGCGACACACGCAAAGCGCATGACTTACTATGTACAAAGGTTTTCTATATATTGTGCATACCGATATCTTTTGTCGCCATACAACATTAAAATATATATTTTATTCGCGACCGTCGTACGTACTGTAATATTGTCGAGAGTCGGACGTTCGATCGTGTTTGGACAAAAATCGTTGGCAAATCATCTAGTGAACACGATTTCAGCGACCAATTTGAGCGCGCTATACTACGTCAGATGGATAAGTTCCACGCGGAAAATGAACTCAGTTATAACAATTTTCAAATAACAATTCATAGTTATCAATATTTATGATGGTCGGAAAAAAATACCGGAGAAAACATCTCCATAAAAATATTGTTATTTTAACACGTCTTCATAACATACGAACACATTTTGGCGAATTAGATTTTGAACAGCGCCAACGAATACAATTCAAACATTTTTTTTTTGTAATGAATACACTATAATATGTCAATATATTAAATGCGATTTCATGTCCTTGGGTGGTTTCGATTAAATCCATTTTTATAGACACCGTGTAGTGAACCAATACTGTTTTAAAACCTTAAATTATTGTTTACCCATATTGGAAAAATACACCTTATTAAATATATTATAGTAATTAGTATTTATAGTAGTAGTGTCATCATATTATTCTACATTAATTATACCTATTATTATATTATTATTTTATTAATAAAATTATTAATTGTTAATTATCATTTAGCAAGTATATATAAGCAATTAATTAACTTTTATAATGAGGATTTTTTCCACGGTTTAATATTTATAGCGTTTGCAGTAAGTTTATCGTTTACCTTATATTTCGTTTACAGTGTAAACATGCGTATAATTCGCTTAGTAACAGCGTTTAGTACAAACATTTTCATCGTCGTAACAGCTTCTTATGTTCATAAGTACCTAAGTGCTTATTAAGTTTATAATGGAAGTGAAAAAAATAATATTTAGACATTTAATAACAAGAAAAAAGTGTTCAATTGGACAATACAAGTACCTACCGATTAA
This sequence comes from Rhopalosiphum maidis, assembly GCF_003676215.2. NCBI lineage: Eukaryota > Metazoa > Arthropoda > Insecta > Hemiptera > Aphididae > Rhopalosiphum > Rhopalosiphum maidis. Next base: position 8,894,447 of record NC_040879.1, read on the forward strand.
CTATACATAGAACTCTCAAATAAATTAAATAAACAATACCTTTTTTTAATAGTTTTATTGAAAAATTGAAAATCAAAATTAAATTTACAATTTACACATTTAAATGAGCGAAAAAATGATTAACTCATCATTTTTATTATTTTTCCTTTACAATGCAATCTTTGTCTTACACGAATAATCATTGAAAATGGTACTCGTGTTCAAATGTACTAAAAAACGTGAGCTCAAACGACCCATGGTAATTTTAGGGTAAAAAAGTGTCAACCGAGCTCAAAAACGGGCGACGCCCTTATTATTATATGGAACGATCTCTCCAAAATAAAGTTCAATCTTCCGTTGCCCGCATGGAATCAATTGTTTAGACCTTGGTGGCTTGGCCATTGTACACATAACATTATACTATTATGTAATATGTGACTTTTAAATGTTCAATATAAAATAGTATATTATTATAACATTATTTAGTGTGACTCTACAGTAATATTTTTTAATATTGTGTTGTTATACTCTGTTAAGACAATTGAGTACTAACTACTAAATGGTCTACAATACAATTGTATACGATGTATGAAAAAGAGAGCCACATTTAGTACAAATACTGTTTTCCCTCCACCTTGTTTTAGTTTTATATATTAATTTTTCGTTTAACGAACGTTGATTAAGTACAGATTTAAACAGCAATAAAGTTCTTCGCGAGTATTTACTAAATTAAATAACATAATATTATAAAAATATAATATCCACTTGTCTCTGATTTTATAATCATTTTTTATTTAAATATAGTTAAGACATCATAAAACACTTTAACAGTATATTATTATTGTTATTTACTACTGATAGGTCTGGGAGTTAAAAGACATGTTAACCTAGTAAAAAATTGGCAATAATTTATAACAATGAATATGAATACAATTTTTAATGTTAGGAGATACACGGGTGTATTATTATCTATATTAATGTTAGTAAATATACAATATTTTAATATTTTATCATCCCCCCCCCAAAAAAAAAAGATACGTTTAAATTATATAAATGGATTTGTCGATACATTTGCGCCACCTATTGCGTAATTGCTTGTATGACTTTTTTTTACATAACACACGATACGTGCACTTATTAGTTGATGAGTCATCAATGATGACATATAATTTAAGTTTTCATTTAATCTTAAAATTTCATATTTACTTTTTAAACTATGATAATGGGTGAGATCAAGTAAAAAAATTGTTTTTAAATAATCAAGATTCTCTATAGTGTATTACAAATGTTCAATATGATAAAATTGTCCACCTGGCACACACATATTTACAATACCTATATTATGGCTATACAATATTCAAAATACGATAATGTTTTTTTTTTTACATTTGATCATCTCCATACTAACTAACAGTAGTTTTCTAATCAATACAAAAGCTTGCAAGACACGTTTATAAGCGACGAAAAAAAGAATAAAAAAAAAACCAATAATTTCATTAAATATGAAATTTAATGTAGCACAACTAATAACGTATTGTATAGGACAAAAATGTGAATAATTGTACACGACGACAGTCCACGCAATCGCGTGATTAGTAGCTAACTTAGACAAGTATATATTATATAATAACCAATTGACGACGGAAAATGTTGAGCTATTGACAAGATAATAAAAATGTTATTAATATTTGATGTTATGCAAAATCTACATTAATGCTCCGTAAAAATAACGGAAAACTGTTTACGTTATTGGTCGTTCTAAAATGAAAAAAAAATCAATTTATCACTAAATAAGACCATGTTAAAACGTTTAAGTGCAGTTACACGGTACATTCTTGACAAAATTTGTGTAACCACACTTAAAAAATTATAAAACCGAGTACAAAATACGAGTAAACGTGATTTTGGTTTATATATAGATATCACGGAGTTCAAATTTTTATTCAAATTGTTATGTTTGTACACACATGATATTTTTACAATTTTGGTTTATTATTCTATACAAAATAAATGAAATATGGTAATTTAAAATAATATTATATCGATTATATCGTACAAATATGTATGAACATAAATAAACTTTTTTTTTAAATCTTACGCACGCTAATCAACCACTCAACACGGCGTTATTGTTATAATACAATCATTTCATGTTATATTTTTTAATTACAAAATTTCAAATTCAAGATCATAATAATATTATAATATATTAATATGAATTATAATATTCTAACTTAAATCATATCTTTTTGTTTCGTTTTAGCACAACTTATGTAATTATGTATAAAACCCCCAAAAAATATTATCATATTATTATAATCGTATCCATTTAATAATATTAATGGTAATCGTTAAAAAATTAGTGACAATATTGTTATCAACAATCGTATTAACGAGAAATTACTAATCTGATTCCGAAAGCACTGATTACAAAGCCTTGAAATAGAAATTTAAACACTAAGAATAAAAACGTGTATACACCACTGACCTCATATGACCGATAAAATTAAATTTTATCCAAAATATATACATCAGATGGATATAATTATGTCGAAAAATCAAAAAGTATAATAACCAATTATGGTAAATGGACAACTGGTTGTTGATACTACGTCGTAATAATAATCATACATTAACTCTCTATACATTGTAGGTACTCTCGTGTACCTTACTATAAATAAGTATAACATTATAAATATTATATTATGTAACCGATAGTATGCCAATATGAATAATTTTTTTCTTCATTTTTATGTAACACCTACGTCCTACATGAAATAAAATTATAACGTGACGCATTGTCGATAAAAAATAAAAATAAATTACGACGGTTTATAACACCATAATAACAATAATATGCTATAAATTAAAATAAATTCATCTTAAATTATCGAGAACGATGGCATATGCCATAAACGTATGTGTAATAATAATGTAATATTAATCGTCTCGAATCGACATAATAAGTATGTCGTAAATCTATTGTAATATCGATATGTTGCATGCGTGCAGTGGAATATTATTTAGGATTTTTCATCAAGGGGGCACATCGACATCGTGGAGCCCGCGCCGTTTTCCAAAATTTGTGGTGGCTTATATTATTATCATTTGTAATTGTATACTATATTGATAAAATCAATTAAAAAAAAAAAGAAGTAATATAAAATATGTTTATTTCAACGTTAAAATTACTAATTATACGTTTATATTTCAGATCTACGTTGAATTTTTTACTCGAGAAATAATTAAGCAAAGTATTCTTTTATTTAGACGATTTTTCATTAATTATGAATGTTTGATAAAACACACAAAACTAAAAACTTTCATATTTACTTTACAGTCTACCGCTGTAGAAAAATGACTACTCTGTCGGGAGAGTAATAATTTTTCATCGGGTGATCGATTTTTTTGTTCAAATCGGAACTAAAATTTACTGACTTTTACTTAACGTCCTGATTTTGTTATGATTTTCAACGGCTAAATTCGCTTTGACTAACATATAATAGTTTAGGAATGTCACATAGTTTCAAAATGAAAAATAAAATAATAACGATTACCTTAATTATTAGCCTTTAGTTTTTGCCAAACATGAGATATAGATTGGACGTTTAAAGTACATAACATTATTATAATCCGATGGTTGCGTATTTCGTTGGCCGTCAATAATAGTGGGAAACTCCGGCCTGTATTCCAACGTCAATATTAAGTCAGCGCGGGTCCACGATGCGCGAATAGAAAAACCAATGATTGGTGATAATATTAACGTGAACCCGGCATAAATGTGTTATGCGAGATACAATTTACAAGACGGATAGACGTTTATAAAGTAGTAAAAAGTATATTTATTTCATTTAGTCTATGATTAAAGGTACTTCCAGCGTTTTTTATTAAAATCACGATTTTAGCACAGTTCAATGATACATTGATACATATATATCTATCGTATCGTCTTCCTCTCCGTAAATACGCCTCTGCACTTGTGCATACAGTACACCTATATTATAATACCCATAATATATCATAGATTTTGATAATATACTATGCGCATTACGAATGGTGCAGAATTTAGGGGATTTTTAGGGGATCAGTCCAGTCATTTTAAAGAGGCTGCAAATGTCAACTTCCGATAAATGTTATATCTTTACCAAATACGAAATACAAGATATTGCTACACGCCAAAATGTGTATTTTTATAAATGTATTTTGTTGAAAAAATTCGAATAAATAAACATCGAAAGCGGTACATAAATTTAATTTATTTTAAGAGACGCTGTTCAATTGTGTGGCTTTAAAAGGGTGGCAAACATCATCTGAAATATACAGAGTGGAGTGAGTGATGAACAATACATTAAAAGGTCTTATAAATAAGATACGGTTACGGAGCGAACATGTAAAACTATTTTAATGATAATAAATTATTAATATTATTATTATAGTGTTTTCGAACCCGAACGGTCAGACTTTTCTACTTGCCGAATAACTCTGAACTATATAGATAGGAGCGAAGTCTGACCGCGAAATGCTTCTGTACTACAATAACGAGCCCATTGTTCTGTACTAAATACCTCGTATGTATACAAAAACCAGCGCATAAATAATATCAATAGTAATGACGATAATAATAATTATACAACAATATTGCAATAATAATAATAATAATAATTAATAGTATTCGTCTCTCGGTTCGTGTGTATTAATTTAACAATAACGGTGGCGGTCTACAGCGACACTGCAACATTGTAACCGCAGACGCATTATGTATTCTATAATATGTATTATTGTCTCGGCGGGACTGCCGATACTTAAATTTATGAACGATTGGCGCGAGCAAACAAAATCCAAATGTGAATAATGATAAAAAATGAAAAAAAGTTCGCGTAAACGATATAAATTTATTATTATCATCATTATTACGAATTGTATTTTCCGTCAACCCTTTTTGCGTCGCCTCGGCTAGCCACCGGTTGCAGCGCTAGCGCTCACACACGCACGCACGCACCGTATTCGTTGTATTTTATCGTTGTGATGTTATAGAGCCGTTCCGTTCTCTCTCCACTCACTCGGCACTCGCGCTCCACACTCGGCCTCCGCCGCCACCGACGACGACGACGTTGCGACGTTCATTTGGCTCGCGTGTGCCGTACCGGTCCCGGTGCGGCGGCAATCGTTCGCGTCACGCTCTGGGCCACGGCCGTTCCCGATCACCGCCCGCAGCAGGACTCCAGGATCGCCGTTTCGTCCTTCGTAAGTATCCTGCGGTTTCGATATCGTTTTTGCCACGTCCATAATAATATTATCGCCGGACTCCCGAATTCGCGATTCTCCTTTGCACGTAAACGAGCGCTAATTTCACCCAAAAGCTCAAACCACGTGTTATATACGATTATATTATTTATTTTACCGTATTGTAATTTGTCGAGTACTCAAAAAAAACATTTACACTAATATTTATTATTACACTCGGCGGTGGTGTAACATCGAATTTCGGATTCGCAGATGAAACTACCCCTCCCTGTCCCTCCTCCTCCGCTTACGTGGACACGTTTCACGTTGATTGAGAGCTTTATTATTTTGGTGCCACCGCATAGTCAAAATGTAAAAAGTGAATATTTTGACAACAGAAAAAAATATACATTAATTATGCATATTTTTTCATATCATCAATTATTACAATACGAACCATTTTTACGCGGCGCGTACTTCTTCGGCGATAACGATTTTTTTTTTATATATATATATATATGTGTGTACATTGATTACACAATTTCAAACAAAAATATGTATTTTCCGCGTGCCCTTCGTCCCACCCAATCGTATCTTAGGAACCCTGTTAGTCCTTAATGGTTATATAGATCGTTGCGGTGATACGATTTGAGCAAGTCCGAGTCTGACCGCGGACAATGATTTCGAGTCTGAGGAAAAAAATCATAACGGCGGCGCATTATTAAATCAAATTTATTATTCGAAAAATATTATATTATCTCGCCCGCTAATGATGTCCTTGTATAACTGATTATAATAATATGTTATACAACTGTTGAGCAGTAAATATATTTATTTTTTTTCGTTAACGACTATAACATTTCCTGTCTATCATTATGACAATGCTATGTCGTACGAGTTTACCTACCACGGGGGCACACAAGTTCGTCCAATTTCAAGATAATGTTCAAAACAAAGAAATAAAATGATCGTTCAGAGTTTGTCATCAGTCGCCGAGTATAATGCTCATCGCGATATTACGTAGTCAATTCGAACGTTTATTTCAAACTGCACTAGTAAAAGTATGTAATATGTATATTATGTAGACGGTATGTGTGTACGACAATATTACAATACTGTTATTGTCATACGAGATCATTGATCCAATCAACCTAGTGACCTTATACACATTATATTATATTGTAGTACGTTGAACGTACCAATAATGATACACATCGCTTTGTATAAATTAATCCGCGCGCGTTTAAATTTGCTCGCCTGTTATGGCATTTTGTTTTCTAATGCGTCCGGCCACGAAATTAATTTATCTTGGCAACGACGGTTAGACCGTTCAGTCGTTAACGGCGTCGATAATTATCATTCGTCGCAGCTGCGCCCTTTCCCGAATTAATTTCTATACAGCGTCGAAAATCGAGTTGTATTGTACCTATAACGCTGCAGTGTATTATATACAATATTATATCCCCTATAACACCCCGCAGCTCGTGTCTTATCGCTACGGCGTTCTCTCCCCCTCCGCCCTCCCGGCACTTGGCCGGAACAATATTTAAGCCGAAAAAAAATAAGACGTAAACGGATTTCCAAAGTTTTCATGAAACTTATCCGAAGCGCATGGAAGTTTGATGTCTGCGAATATAAGGATAAACGACTCCCGTTTAAAATCCCATCATCCATATTTGATTGCGGTTTAGAGTTAGTGGTATACTTTTGGGGTAGAAAAAACTAGACATTTTTATAACATAATATTTTATCGTTATATCATGAAGTTTTATAGATACATTTCCCGCGTTTAAATGGTTATACAGGTTAAGCGCGACCTTTGTGGAAGTCGACTATTGCTGAATAAGTAAATTTGTTCGCAAAATAACTATCAAGGTTTTTTCCATAAAAATCGATTACAAATTTACAAAGACTAAAACTGAATTATACTTTTTATAATACGGTTATCGCAACTATAGAATTTATCTACCTATTGATTTTTAAAAGCAATTTTAATATTTTTATTGGTATGCTAAGATAACAAACTTTTCTACTGCAGAGGTCGTCGCGCTTGTTATTACTATAATCGGTTCCTAATAAGTAATAAGTAATAACATTATAATATTTTATAAGTACAGAATTATTACATTATAAATATAGTTTAAATATTATTTTATATTCGATGTCATTGATCTTATAATAAAAAATAACAAGATGAGCACAGCTTGTGAACCGAAGTTCCAATATAATATGCAGTACACGCATAAATACATTTTAAGATTTATTTTAGTTCTGATAGAAAATATATTAAATTAAGAATCTGTCTCGAGCAGTTACACGACATAAATTTCATTTCTATATTTTACGTCAAAAATCTTTTACTTATTACTACTTTTATTTAGTTTATTCTATTTTATTGTTTTAATAAATATTAATTACGATATAATATTTTTATTTGTCGATATATATATATATTATTTTGCTTCGTTCAAACTTCTGTAAAGTATTGTTTTGTAATTTCGATTATCGACCGAATTTCGAGCTAAAATCAACTGTGACACAATACTATAATTTTAATTACTGAATACTAATTACACGTCAAACATATTTATTGAAATAACAATCACCATATAAGTCGGTAGCTTACAGTTAATAATTAAAAAAATACTTTTGGTCGCATGATAATTAAACTCGTATAGGTAATAAACTAATAACGTTACCGGAATTTGTGAGAAAATATTTTATTAAACAACGTACATATGTTACATTGAATCTTATTATTAAAAGTATTTTTTCACGATATGATATGCCGGCAAACTTAAGAACAAAAATATTTTAAGCCTTTATTATATTGTGGACTTGGACTTCAGGATAATGACCGAGTGTCAACTATATATGGTTTAAAATGTGACGCTTTATTGAGTTTTTATTATTTTTTTCTCTTTTTCGTTTTTTCTTTGGTAAATGGGGGCAGGAGAGACAATATGGGAATGGCTTTTGTCATTTTTTTTCTGGGTCACAGTGACAGGTAGTCCTGCAAAGTAATTAAAACGCTCGCTCATTTTACACGTCTGACAAAAAGCTACAAACAAATGAAGGGCAGAGGAAATTGAATAGTTTTCCATTGTGTTCGACAATAATTAATGACAATAATACCGTTTTGTAATTTTTTTATTATTGTAACAGTCATTGCTACATAATGAATTTCCCAATCGTTTGCAAATATTATATATTTATATTACTGGCCATCAATATATTTTATCATCCGTGCGCATACACGTACTGCTCATGATTATAATAAATATTTATGTTATATACACGAGTATATATCTACGATCCGCCAACATATTATTATTACGGTTCTCTCGGACTTGCGACACACAAAAAACATGTTGCAATGCGTTTTACATATTATGTTACCCTGCGGAAGGGTCGTACTGCACACGCCTGTCCGCACCTGGAAAACGGCAGTTTTAAAAAATATTATCTTTATTTGTGCGTGCACAAATATGATGAATGCGACTGCATACCGAATTTCGCAACCCCGTTAAATTGTTGCACACACTACGGAGAAAAAAAATATCATTCAGTTGATTTTTTATCTCTTTTTAGTAGCGGTTAATTAAAATCGTATTTTTCTTTTTTTATTGCTGCGCATAACCGGTGTATGCGGCCGGCATTCTTGTATAATCCCTTCGGGCAAGTCACCAACTCGTATTTAATTCTATTCTAAACAATTCGTTTGATGTGCTCAACTTTTTCATAAAAGCTGGTTGACCATTTTTATCTCGTAATATTTTTTCTGAAAGTTTACGGGACTGTAAATTGTATACAGCAAACTGCATTATATTCCTGCGGCGAGTTTGGCATAGTTATAATATAATATGTATATATAATATATATATATTAAGTTAGGGCGGTTTTTTTTTCTCCGGTTAATACGCAAACTGCCGTCCTTCCAGAATTGCCTTAAAATTAATTAAAATTTTATCCCGAAACCGGGCTTACACGTTATACTAAGCAACAATGAACCTACCTACATGCATAATGTATTTGTGCTGTGCCTCTGTGGTATCGAATCCATCCCATTTGCCGGAAAGCTTTTAATATTGAATTTTTATCGTCTGCGCGAAAACGACCGATGGACGCGAATTATTATTATTATTATTACTACTTTTATTTCTGGCTCGGTTCACTGCTCATTTATCTCATTTATCAAATGGGTACGAAACACATACTGTTGCACGATGCATACGCGCCGTACATAAGACAGCGCGCAGCCAGCTGCAATCATCCCCATTGCACAGTATAATACATACATGTATAAATATTTCGCAATGTGCGGGTCGAAGGTACCTAGCCGTTATACTTGACCGCCATTTTTTGTCATCAAACGTTTGATTTATGGCCGTGCTTGTCACATATATAGTTACCCGACAAAAATAAAAATGTCCACCTCGACTGCCGCGAGCAATGTTGAAATGCGTTCAAATTAAATGTCACCGCGGCTAACGCATAATATATTAAATTACCACTGTCACTGTGTGTCATACTATAAAGTCGATCTTCAAATTAAATACCATTCGAAATCCCGATGGTTAATACATAGAAACAAAAACGAAATGTTTATTATATAGCATGACATACCAGTGTATTATAGTTGAACTTATCAAAAAAAGAGATACGACGAAATCGTTTTACCGTACGATTGACCATAAATCCTTGTATTTTATTTCAAAAACATTTTTGACATTTACGTTTCGTCGTCTTCGTCGATGCCAATAACCATAAACGCTAGCGCTTGTAATGATAGCCGGAGGTACAGGATATATCGGACGTTTAGTTATGCCTATTCGATAATTAACATAATTTATAATTTTTGTATAGTCTGCAATTAAAAGTCTTATTATCAGTTCGAGTTACGTAGTGCACATGAGATTGCACGTTAAACGGTTACAGTTCAAACATGACTATGATTAGTTTGCTATGACGTAGAACGTTTAAAAAAAAAAAAATTTTAATGATAGCTAATGGTGTTTAGTGACACCGCGTAAAATTGAAATAACTTATCAAATCGTACATCGTGTAAACGATGGGTTATAATGGCGACGGAATTCAAAATTAATCAGTACACAGTATCGGTGTAATATATATTTTATGGTTTTCGGTTTTTCGTACAGAACTCTGTTTATCTACAATTTATTGTTATCGATTCACTATTTACAGGGATTTATAGCGCGTATTTAAGACACGTGTGCTGGCAATGTAGAAAAATGTTTACCATAAAGTGTTGTTGTTTTCTTGTACGAGTAATCTGTGTCGGCTGTTCGTTTGTCAGCGACTGGCTTTTAGCTGCACTGCAGCCATAGAATGTTGTGGATATTTATTCTTAAAACTATTTTCGGCGTTTCGAAACCGTTATATTTCACTGATTTTTCTTACATACTATCCTATGGTGCTCTTATACACTCTCTTGTCGTTGATCGCACGTCATCAGTATAAAACCGAATATAATCCCATTGTGTCGCACAAACAATAGTTACCCGGAATAGTTAAAGGACTCAAACAGAAGAATAATAATAATCATAACAAAAAGAAGAAGAAGAGAAATACGATAAATATAAATCAAAGGGGATAAAAGCGGACGCGTGATACGTGACCGACGCCAGCCGTCCCTAACCTTCTATTCGGCCGTTCTATCGTCCCCCGTGAAAATGTCTTTACAAAGTCTTATGACCAAAACGCACGTGGTGGTAGGTATTCTCGTCGTGCTTGTGTCGTTTAATGCCCGTGTAAACAATACCTACGATAATATAATACATAATAAATACGGCCGCCACCCTCGGGGAATGCCTTTGTTGTGATAATTTTTTCACCTATACGCGCGTGCACCGTACGTATACGCGTAGTCGTGGATTTTCAATCGTTTCACATTATTATTTTTACAAAATTTAGCACGCGCCCAACGTATTGTAATAGTTGTATTGTAACGTGCGCAATTGTATACATACAGTATTATGACGCAAATAACATATATACATATATATAGATACAGGGTGATTCACTGATCATTCACAGCCCCCCTTTTTTCTTTAATAAATCTGATTTTTGGCATTTTTGAATTTCTACATTATACTTAAAGACCATATTTTAAAAGCCTTTTTTTATGCCATTTAAGGAGTATCTTGTAGAGATACAGACTTCTATTTTTCAAACGCAACAACAATCCTTTTCTTACTGTAAATTATTTAGCAGATAATTTTTGCGAACATTTTGATGTATCAAAATCGAAATTCGAACGAGTAATTTTTGAGTTATTTAATTGTGTGTTATCTAAGGAATAGAATTAGAGTTCGGATTATATGGAAGCTATTATTTGGTGAGTTTCAAGTTTTAGTGATTAACTATAATAAACACTTGACCGAATACTACATCTATTTTGTATTTTTGTAAACCTATTTTTTGGACATATAGTATAAACATGTAAATAACTAAAAAAGTCTTCGTACGAATTTTGAGTCAACATTGTCCGGTAAATAATTTAAAGTAAAAAAAAAAAGGTACTTATTTGAAAAACAAAAATTTATATTGTCACGTAACACTTTTTAAATAGGCTGTGGAAAAAAATTTCAAGAATTTTTGTAAATATTTGAATACATTTATTGTCAAACGAAAAATCGGGGAGTGCAGCGTTTATGAATCGCTCTGTATACAACACTATCGGAGACCTCGCTGTTATTCGCGATAAATCGTCGAAACCGTCGTCGTCGTCGGTCACCGCGGCGTGAAATCTTTCGAAAGCAACGCGGAAAAAAAAAATAACAATTAAAATTGTGACCGAAATAATCATAATAACGACCCGAGCATTATATTATGTATAGGTACCTATAGTGTTGTTTTTGTGCTGACGCAAAGAATGAGACGGATCGAAAGAGGGGTGATGGCGAATTCGACACGGGTTTTTATTTCAGCGAAAATTTTGTGTTAAACTATAATATTATTATATATAATATTATAAGAAAGCGGCGCCGTTTGCCAATCATTCGCGTATTGTTTTTCTTTCGTCGCGTTCCTGCACTGCAGCTAGTACGCGTACTGTAAATATATATATATATATAAAATACACACACATATTTCGCGTTCAACCGAGTCTGTATTTCCGTTTTACGGTCGAACCTCTTTAAGACCATAAGTTATAAATATTATTATTTCATAGAACCTAAACGCGCGCGTTCTCGCCGTGCCCGCTACATGTATAAACGAATAAACGTGTTGCGGTGTTCCAATGTCTCGTAAATAATTATTTAAAGCTCTCTACTGTTATTATTACTGTCTTTGATCGCCGGAATTCGTCGACTTTTTTCCGAAGAGAAAATCTGTTCTCTTTTCCTCTTATTTATTTATTGTTTTTTTACCGACCAGGTGTTGGAGGGTTTACTGCGTGTGTACGCTGCTGCTTTTATAAACACAAAAGGGGACACCCCCTCCGTGCACAGCTGCGCCCGTTATACAGAGAATCAGCCGGCCCGCAAAAATGTGTGTGAGAAACGCTGTCGTACGCCCGAAATAATGTGTCTGTGATTTGTACAAGGAGAAAAAAAAATTTAAAAAAAGCGTCTGTATATTTTGTTCATCATATTATGAATTTTATGATATACAATTTACATGTGTGCGCGCGCGCGTGTGTGTGTGTGTGCGTGTGTAAATAGGATACAGAGAGATTTATTTTTTATTTATACGTATAATGTGTATTATCTCCAACCCCGTGGGTACAAACACACGCATTTAAAACTATCTAACTGATTTTTAACTTGAATATTTTTTACAAGACTGGTCAAGTTAATTTTTATAAGTTTAAAAATTATTGTATTTATAAATCATAGAGGTTTTACACTTTTTACATTTGTTCGTCAAGTTTTTCATTTTTTTTTCACTAGGTATTATTACTTGTTAAGTGAGTCGATAATTATTAATTAATCACACGCTGTATATAGTTTGTAATTATTATTAGGCACACATATTAAATTGATCGAAAGAAAATATAATAATAGTTGGAAAAAATATCATCGGGTTTAATATTTCTCACAACGTTCTCGGTTTTATTTACCAATTAATAAGTATCTAATCATTGAGTAATAACATTATTTCAATGATATTATTATTATGAATTTCAAATAATTTCAATTTCCGACATCGACACAAATATCATGACGCGAATCGCGTGGCATACCAACGACAAACTTTAATGGAAAATGTATAAAATACATATATTTCATGTCGTGTATTTACAGCACGAAGGTGAATTATGGTCTATGGATTATGTCATAACATTCGATTATTGCTTCACCGCATAACCACTAGAAAATTGTCTTAATTACGTTTGAAAATTATCGTTATAATATGAGATATATATTTTTTTATGTGATGCAATTGACTGGAAATTTAATTTATACAATCAACATTTGCGTGTAATTTATTCAAACATGTTGCACGTTGTAACCGTGCAACTTCTAATTTCGTATAAAATCGCAGTATACGATATAGGGTAATTTAACAAACTTTTAATGTCGACCGGTAATTGAATTTTTAAACAAAAAAAGTTGCTCGGCGGCGTCAATATTACGACCCTCTCCCCCCCCCAGTATATGGTCGGTTGAAAGTGGATAGTTTCGACGGAGGAACAGGGCCGGCTAGGAACTCAAAGTTATTCGTTTCGAAATCGAGCGAGAGAGATTTAGGGCGACGACGAGAACGGTGTTGTTTTCATTATAGCTAGTTTGCTACGGGTGTTTATTTTTTAATTATTTCTGCCGCTCCGTTTAATTATTACGTTCGGGGGGAAAAAGAAAATTGAATTCGATCATGCGTAAGCCGTACAAAAAAAAGAAACCACTCTAAAATTCTCGAAATTTAATATATAAATATCACTTTTGAGATTGAATATCGCTGAAATGAAAAAGCATTTATTATTTCGATCGATAACTGTACGATTTGAATTCTAATAATAATAATGGCTGTATATAATACCTCGTTGAAAAAAAAAACAGACTTATTTGAACGACTCTGTAATAATATTATGTTTGATAAAAAAAAAAAAAAAAAAAGCTATAATAATAATAATGATGAATACAATATTATATGAATAGATATAATATACATTTATTATATATTATATAGTAATATCGAAGGAATAAAAAATGGGTTTAATTACGGACTGTGATATGTCGGCTGTCGCTGACTGTGTTCTATGCCAAAGAATTCGATAAAAAAGACGTTTTTATTTGTATTATACGAAATAATATATATCGTACGATCGTCGTCGTGAGTGGTAAATCGCTCGCTGTCTACATCGCTATCGGCATACAGCAGTATGTCCCAAAATTCCAAGAATTATCTCAGTGAAAAATCAATATATTTAAATGCGGATTTTTTAAAACAGCTGAAAAAATGTATACATTTAAAATGTATCAAGTTACAGCAGTACTTATAAGTTTTTAATATTTGAGATATTAATACATAATAATTTAGTTGTTGTCAAAAATAATATTTTATTACTTAAATGAAAGCTAATAAATACATTGGAACTATGATATAGGCGAAAAATAAAACTGAAATTCGGTCCAAAAATAAATTATAACTGCACCATAAATAACGTTTTTCTGAATTTTCAAAATGTATGCCATCAAAGCAGAATCGTCTGTTATAAGTTATATACTGTCGAAAAACCCGCATATAAATATGCTAATTTATTTTCAGCGGAGATACACGGGGTGATACGAGACTTTTCGAGTCGGGACAGACTGCATATTATTATAGTGCGGGGCCAGCCGTATTGAATATTGTGAACGAACTTGGTGCAATCAAAATGATTGTAATATATATGCGCCCGACAGATGTTGTCGTCGATTTAATACGGGGTGAAGCGTCGAATGCGTGCTTAATAATAAGTATTTCTGAACAGTAGGTATATATATACAACAGTACCAGCGCGGTAGTATACCACACGAGTACCATATTAATGAAAGTATATTTAATATATAGGTATATATATATTATGGTATAGTTATGGCAGAATTATTATATTATATGTGTATAGTTGTGTGGCGTAATATACATATATTATCAATATATATAATATTTTATAAGTTTATAATACCATGTAATATCGTATAGTCAGCCTGGAGTTTTTGGATATGACAATATAATCCGCAGACGTGGCGGCGTTTGTATTTATTTCGCGTTCGGTTTTTAGGCGTATAATTCGATGAAAACGGATTGGAAAACCGAATTTATTGTGCACTGCGGCGTATATTATTAATACGTTATAATATCGTGTGTGACCCGACTGTGACCGCGACCACGTTCATACGGCCAACGTTTTTGTCCGGTAATTCGTTGTTACACACACACACACACACACACACACATACACGAACTGTCGTCAAAACAATTACTTCCGTCACTTTATTTATTACACTTATAAATAATGCATATAATGTATTTTTTAACCATAGCGTGTGGACGGGAAAAAAATCGTTTTTACGGACACGGTTTGTATACATATAGCAGCTATAGGTATGGAGGTACGCGTAAACATCGCTGTCAAATCAACAATAACATTTTCATAAGAGAACTGAAACAAATGTTTACGAAAATTAAAAAAATCTTAATTGCGTGTAAACTTTTCGAAGGTCAATCGAATAAAAACGTCATTGAAATAATAATAATAATAACATATTATATGTTTCGACTGGTGTAATTGAACACTATATGATGACGGCCCCCGGTGACGACGTGGGAGCGTCGACCACGCAAAGACAAAACAGTGGCGCAGCGTTCATTATATTATTATGTAGTAGTCGTGTAGCACATGGTGTCGGATAATTA
This sequence comes from Rhopalosiphum maidis, assembly GCF_003676215.2. Lineage (NCBI taxonomy): Eukaryota > Metazoa > Arthropoda > Insecta > Hemiptera > Aphididae > Rhopalosiphum > Rhopalosiphum maidis. The sequence continues at coordinate 8,910,515 of NC_040879.1, forward strand.
ATATGTGTACGTGTGTGTGTTCGCGCGCGCGCGCGCCACTAAGTCAGATTAGTCGGCAATAGCGGACGTTCACGATTGTTGCTATTATTATTACTATTATTTGAAAGTGAGCGTGTAAATCATAGTATATTATCCGAATATTTCGAAGCGACGCCACTGCGGCTGATGGTTATGCCCGAGACGCGCATAAAGTAATCGTATCGTTTGTGAAAAGTTACTTTCTGTCGCTACGAACACGACTGCGAAATCGAGACCATACCCGTGCAACCGTCGACGCGAATTCGATGGTTTCGTCGCATAGGTGTTATAATGTATAAGACGCGAGGCGTCGGCAGATCTGTGTTCTGTCTTCGCGAAAATCATTATTTCACAACGTTCTATCAATCGATTTATTATGTGCGTCCGTCCGTCCGTCCGCCGGCACAGTACAGAGCATCATAGTACGTTCCGCGTCATGCTAAAACGCACTTTTATTCTTTCTTTTCAGCGTACAGACGAAGCGAGAACGGCGAAGCAGACATCGCGGGGACGAGGCCTTTCGCACGACTGCGCTGCAACGCTTGTGCCGTGTAAACCGCCGCCGTGCACGTTTATCGAATAAAACATCGCGAGGATGCTGTACGTGGACCGCGACAACGCGACCGCACGAAACGCGCGACGTCCGCGCATACACCTCGAGGTACACAATATATTATAATTTACTGCGACGCGTAATACTACGTCTGTTCTACATATTATTATATTATAATATAATGTATGCGCGTACCGCTATAATAGCTGTCGCGCGTTCTCTCCGCCGTCCAAGTTCACTCGCGCTGTGTCCGATGTGTTATAAATATGTATTTCATACACTACAGGTATATATATACACACGGCTAATATAATATACATGTATTCGTTTGTGTGTATACCGAAGGCACACCACCGGTCACGTAATACGTTGTTGTTGTTCCGTTACATTATTATTATTAATATACAGAGAGAGAGAGAGAGAGAGAGTGATATATACATATTTAATACGACTATATAGGTACATAACATGTATATATAAGTTAATTATTGTATAATGTGTGTGTGTATGATGTACCTACTGCAATTGTACAGCCGTTTCGCGTGCGCGACTTCCATGCAGAGTGTTGAACGTTATATACAACACGGTTAGGTATGTAACTCACTCTCTGCAAACGCGTTGCAGTTACATTGTTAAAACAACGTCCTACTCGCGCCCGCGCGCGTGTGTGTTACCGTGTACGATTTAATAATATGCGAGCGTATATCTACATAATATTAAACTGTAAAACACATAGGTACTCTCGTACACTCCGCGGGGTTACGCTATAGTGCACGGTATATATTAAAATACACATAATATGTAAATCGCATTACATTATTGTATTATAATATATTATCGTGCCGTCGCGCTCGCATTCGCCTCGTTCCGCGTTTTACAGTTTTCGTCCGCGAGCTTTTCGATTCGACGATTATTATTTTACGCGCAGGTGCGTTACGCTACGTTACGTTACACCTATTATACACCTACGCCGCAGGACTCTGCGAGTTGCGACCATCGCGTCCCCCGGGCACACGATTCGGACACAGCCGCCGCCCGGCCGACCGAACGTTATTCATTATATCGCAGTTGTCGTGTGTCGCGCGTATACCTAACCTACCTCCCGTTGTACGTGCATACGTTATAATATTATTTATATTTATACCGCTGCGGTATTCCGCCCCCGCCGTGTGTGCGACTCTGTTTAAACGCGCCACAGTAATACGGTAGTGCATACAGTACGCAGCGACGAGAAACGGAGAAAAATTACTCGATCGACGACGATCGTATACGATATGGCCTCCGTTGCTCGTGGACGTGGGACGGACGCGCGCGTATATCATCGTACTCGCGGTTATTCGTGTTCATTTTGTGCCGTCGTGGAACATAACGCTATCGATTGTATATACTTTTCTCTAGTTTTCGATCGGTCGTGCGGCGCGCGTGTACGTATTTTTTCCTGACCGAAGGCGGATATATTAGGTATATACGTATAGCCGTATAACGAGACACGCGTACAGTACGATGTATGGGTATATCGTTGTATACTCTCCAGGTATATATTATAGGCATGTATATATATATATATACGTTACTAAGTATTCGTACTTTTTTTTTGTCACGCGCGAGCGAATCCTAAATACGCGTGTACGTGCGATAACGATTCGCGGTGAGTACATCGATGATCCGTGTGGTTTTAAGATATTATAGTATAATAATCGAGACCTTTATATTTCCGGACGATTTATCGCCGTCTAAAACGACTTCTGCAAAAATTACATACGCGACGAGTGACGTTCAAAGATGTGCTGCATTAGATTTGGTTCGGGACGCGAGCGTATCTGCACAGCTGGAAAGGGTGGTCTTAGGGCTGCGAACGGGGGGAGGGGGTGGCGGCTCGCACTGCCATTCCAACCTGGTGCACTCGGTTAAACCATTCATTTGTTATTCGAACAGATCATCAGTAACCTCTCATCTTGTCCCGCGCGTATAATAGTTGTGTTTCCCGTGACAACCAGAAAAAAAAAATGATAGCCACCTCGACGACGCGCGTAGTGGTAAAAAAAATCGTATGAGACCGAAGCCACTTGGAAATTCAAATTCAAAATCAGGTCTGTGTGTACCTGACAATTTTACGCGAATATAACACTTCTCAACTGGCACGCGTAAATTCGGTCTATACAGGAGTGGAACGATGATTAGGCGTTGTGTTATTATACACTCACCGCCGCACCTAATACGGTCACGAAAATACGTTACGAACACAATACCTATTACACGTTGTGTACATTGCAGCGCATAATATTACCAATTTGTCGTGTTTTTAAAACATCGTTTGTTTTGTGTTTCAGACGTGCGTGCAACGTGAAAATCGCATACCGGTCCTTATCATTCTTCGCCTTGTGTGCAATTTAAACAACTGGACGGAGAACTGATAAGGGCTGGTATGTCGATACTGCGCCGTGTAAGAGCTGCCCGACGACGACGACGACGACGACGGAACTGCTAACACCATAATGTTTTCTACTGCAATATAGGCTAATTTTGTTGTGAGGTCCTATCCTAAATCTGATATACTACGCGTTCACGTGGGCTTGTCCTTTGAAATTATTCCAATATGAAGTCATACTTAACCGCATTGGCATTTGGGTTGACATACAACAATTACGAGAGAATAAAATTATACACCTGATTTTCATTCTAAATACAAATTATAATTCGAATAATATTATTTAGAGATGCTCAATATTAAATATACTTAATTTCCGTAAAAGATGTATTATAATATGCTTACGCGTTTATTTAATACCACCGCGACATTGTTACATTTTCGTTTTGTTATTGATTTGCTTCTCTAGAAATATTCAAAAAAATGAATTGAGCTACTCTTTAAATTGTAATCTCAACATCGAACAATATTTTTTTTAATATTATTTATTTACAAATACTGTAGCTAATTAGTAATTACTAGAAAAACGAATTAAACATTTTATTCTCATAACGATTCAAGTACACCAAACTCTAATAAATCATGGTCCATAGTCAATACATAGAATAAATATAATATATTACATATGAAAAACAAACAGGGCAAGTCTATTTGACGTTGACGTTTCTTTGAACCGTGGCCTATCAGTCGTTTGTTTGACTTCAAGGTTAATAATATTACGATATACGACGATAACACCGCAAAAAAAATGTAATAAGTTGTTTTTTTTTTTTTGTTTACTAAGAAATTACTTTTTGCATTTGACATTCTCCGCCATCGGCCGCCGCTGGACATTTACCCATCTATTATGACTGGTGTTCAGGTCTTATTACAGTATTATACACCAGTTTTGACTATTGAACGTAGTAAAACGTAGCAGAGTAATAATACACAAATGTGTTTTAAAATACAAAGTATTCAAACACAATATCGTCAATATTGTATTGATAATACTTTATTCGCTTTAATAGGCTATAATTTATAAGCTAATTGTGGTATTTCATTTGGTCTTCGAATGAAACGTTTAAAAATGAATTAAAAATGTATTTGTTTAAGAAATAGTCTGTGCATTTAATACCTTTTTAGTGTATAAGATTAAATTTTTGAGGCATTTATAAGCGCGTCATTATAATATATAGTATATAAATTACTTTTATTTTACCGCATTCGTTTAGAATAATTTAACAATTCAAATCTGTGTTAAATATTTACATTTTTTTCGTTTTAATTGTATACAAGATTTAAAAGACGGATTCAACACCGACAGATTTAACGGTGTTTTTAGAAAAATTAAAATATTTTAGTCGAATTCCGGTTCAAAGCGTTTTACATGCGGTTCCATGTCATTGCCGTCGTTGTTTGTTCCGTAATCTTTTACCTGTTACAAAATTATATTTAAAATTAAGACATGTCAGTGCAGGTCAGCTATTACTACATCTAGATCGAACGACATTGGTACTAAAAAACTAAATGTCTTAGTTAATTTCTATAAAAAGAACATTGTATTGAAGAAAATGGCTTGTGTATCTGTTTTTGAATATATGTATATCATGTATTTTTTTTATATTTTTTAACAGCTGTTACTTTTTTTATTATGCACTATTTTGAAAAACGGGTACTTCCTATATAACACGATGTTCCGTCCACCAAAATATTATTTAAATTCTTATTTATTTATTTTTTTTTTAAACCATTTTGTAACTTGTATATTTCTTCATCCATACGCTCAATACACAAATAGTGTTCACCGATGTTCTCACTTCTTCGTCGGTACGTGTTTTCACACTACCATTTCGATGGTTTGACATCGTCTTGATATTGTTCGATAATATAATACTCGGTATGACGGTATCTTCTCATACCTATCGGTTTAGTCACAGTGCTCGGCCATGTGTGCACGGAAATAATATTTCATCGCACAACACATGGAGACTATCGGTACATTGCACGAACTACGCGTATTATATATATATATATATATATGCGTAATATATAGAGAGCACGAAGCCCGACCATTTCGACAAACAAAACCGAATACACATGTATGCGAATGGATATGGAATATTATTATTATTATTATTATATACCATGTGTGTGCGTGTGTGTGTGTGTGTGTGTGTCGCTACTCGATCGTTAACGATAGTCTCGGAATTCCATTAAAATAACGTGGACGAGTCGCCACACGCCCCGAGTATATTATATACAATATTATTTCGGGTATATGTGTAATATGTCCCTTATTACGATGACATTCCCGCATATACAGTACACACACACACACACACACACACACACACACACACACACACATAATATATATGCGCCGAAACGATGTTGTAACTAGGTATACCCGCAGAGGTTTCACAGATGAACCCATGTCCAAACCATATATTATACTTATACATATACATATAATTCAGAACTTATGTATAGCTATAGTATACGTATAAGCGTGTATACATGATGGTATGCGATATTATTTATTAGGCGTGACGTGGGTTCTTCGGGGACACGATATTGGCATTTAGTTCCATTACGCGTATATATCTTATTTTGAAAATGCATTCCATTAAAATTATGTGTGCGCGACACACGAATTCCTCGTGGAATCGAATGCGGACCGGTCGGGGGAGTGATGATTTTATTATATTTCCGTGGGCGGGTTAAGATAATCAGATTGTGAGCCGGACGAACACATGGAAGCGTTGGAAAACATACGAAACGCGTAGTATAGATACATATACGATTCCTATAATATAGGTACATTAATTAATGTTGTTACCTATATTATTTTATAATATAATTATATATCTTTTATTATCCGATATAGCCCGCCACGATGGCCCTAGAAATTCTAGACTACGGGGCAATCGCTGCTCCAATAATAAATACACTTATTATGGTTACTTATTCGTATTCCTAAAATAATATCATTTTTATCTACTAGGTAATAATTTGATTACTTGTCCCGTTGATAGAAGGCAGGTTGGTGGTTGGAATAAATAAGGTCAGAAAAATTATTATTACTTTACTCACTAAGGAAGCACTACAACACACTATAAGATTCTTAAAATTGAATTGTACAAAGCAATGAAAAAGGGAGGAAATGACCTTAATATTCAAAGTAATTACCTAAACCATGAAAAATGTAAAGAAATATAACATTATATATATTATAAAATTAAATTCATAATTAGTTATTAAATATAATACAAATTTTTATTGAAAATTAATTTTAAAATAATCTAAAATAAATGCACTAAATTCACGCATATCATCGATCGATACAGATATAGTATGATTAATTATTTTGGATGAAATTTTAGATTTTAGTCTACACTTTTTATGTTTAAGTAGTTTGACAAAATAACTAAAATCTTTGGAATTCGTTATTATTCATTTAATAACCAATTTTATCAACATTTTAACTTAAAACGAGTAAAAAAAAATTATTATAATTTTTTATGATATTGAATGTATTTGATAACTTACAAAAAACCTCGTTTAAATTTTCAATATTTTTGACCAAAAAAATAATAGATAAAAAAAACATGAAAATAATTATAAATGCATTATAATCGCTTTAATAATTTTATTAAAGTTTCAATTCTTTATGGTTTTTTATTTTAGAATTACTACAAAAACACAAAATCGGTGTTGTCAATATTCCTGTAAAATGTTTTCCGTAATATTTTTTAATTTTTAGATTATTTGGAAAAATAGATACTGGGAATTGTTTACTTTCGACCTCTTAAAGACTTAAAGTACCAACCGACTAGATCGAATTCGCTACCGAGGGCACAGACAAAGTTACAAAATTGAAGCATTCTTACTGTTCCTAAGGATAATTTTAGATAAAAAAAGATGAAAAAAAAAAAAACATAATTTAATATACTACTCAGAATTGCACTAGTAAAAACCGTCAGTACCTATTTCTACTGGAATTGCGCCTCTGCCTATAATATACATTATAAATGTTGTCTTCATCTGGATTCGGCTTTATACATTATTATTGTTCGAAATAATAATTAAAAATTAAATATTATATAATGTATTTTTTTTTTAATGTATACTGTATACCTATCTTTTGTTTCACACTGGTGAAAAATCTTATGACACAGGCAATATCATTTTAATAGTGATTGGTATATTAGTATTATTAAGATATTGGTATATCTTTATTGTAATTTTTTTATAATATCTTTTAGTTATTTCGATGTGTACCGAGCAAACATTCTCGACTAATGTCTGAAAATAAACGTACCCTAATACCTACAGCAGTAATTAAAAATGTTCCGAAAATTTATGCAAAAATATGCCAGACCAAAATAATATTGTCTACACGAGTTGCTTCGGTATGATAATTCATTGCTTACTGGGCTATTCTTTTTTTTTTATTATTATTATGCAATTGATGTATACCTATCAATGTTAGCTAACCTAAATGCTTGATTTATTGGTCGTTGATATTATTTATGCATTATACCATGGACAATAATTATTACTCAGTCAGAATGAATTTGCTCTCTATTTATATGTACATATTATATAACCACGAAGTGATAATTTACAAACAACAATTTTACATCTTAAACCGTCAGTAGGTATAGTGAAATTATTCAATACACATTATGTCCTATAGGCTTATATTTTACCATCTTTTTTTTTATATATATGAAATAAAATCATTTTCTGCAATAGTTTTCTTCGTAATTGTGTTGTAAATTTATTTGTTTTTTTTCTTTTTCCGTAGTTTCGAATACTATGGGTTATCAATAATTTAATCAAATTTTTTTTTTTGAAATATCGATAATTTTTTATTTTTATAAAAACTATTATATTAGGTAACGGTCCAATGTTTAAAAATAAATTTTAAATTCTGAATGAAGCAATGAATGTGTGTTAAATATCACTTATACTTAGACACATTATCGTGATTAAATAGGTACCAATACATTTATAAGACTGTCAATTGTTGATCGATCCAAAAACAGGAGAATAAAAGATTACAAGAAACGTGTAAAAATAGTAGGAAATAATATTAATATTTATTTTTTAAAACTGGTTCAAAAATAGATCGACAACTGAATGAAAAATTATAGAGATTCTGACGCTATAACAGTAACTATTTTCGTTGACTTTAAAATGATATAAAATTTAATTTTAAGGAAAGTTATAAATGTTTTTATGCCTTTAATTTTAATTTTAAATAATATTTGATCTCATATTTTTCATATAATGTTTCGTTTGACGTCAAAGTTGTATGCAAACAAATGCAGTCGTGGGTCATTTACAAGATCAACAAGACCACCGTTAGGTACCTATAATATTATAATGTATAATGTAAAACATTTCAATACATTTTTAATTATTTAATTATATTGATCCGATAAACCTAAAATATTATTGTTTGTTGTTGTACAAAATATTGGGTAAATTGAATAATTATTTCGAAAATGTATGTTCAATTTATTAAGCTTGCCATATATAGATAATATGTATCTACTACTATTATAGATGTTTGTTTTTAAATGTTGATGGAAAGTTTTCTAAAAAATGTTTCAAACTACATATAATATAAGACGATAGTCGTTCGATTATTATAGCGGTTCGGGACTGTCATAATATGTAATTATCATATTTTATAACTTATTAATAATAATTAATATTATTATAAGCCCAAATCCTTAACAGTATAAGTCATTTGTCAATTATCGATTGTACCCACTACCTTTACAATATACCTACAACATATAGGTGGTAATAAGTACATTGTAATATTTGTGTAAACAACGACTAAGTCTTGAGTCTTGACTACTTGAGAAAATATTTGCGTAATTGATATAAATAATTTGTAAATAGTTTACGACTTTACGAGTGAAATCATTCCGAGCCGCAAGAGTCCCCGCAAAACCAGCAACGTGTTGAAAATATGCTGCGTTCCGTCGGGATCTGCAGCTGTATACGTCTTGGACTGCTGTTACAATACCATATTATACTGTAACACATCACGATTCGTTTCCCACGTGTGTTAGTCCCGATTTTCGACGAGTCGTTTTTTCTTCACTTCTTTTTCGCTCCGTCTGGTGCACGATAATATAGTTATTATATTACGGCATACTATTAATTTAATAATCGTGCGTATATACTACGACGTAACGCGAGCGCAAACCTATTGATCATTAAATATTTTGTGTACGACCGCCCGTGACGGTATAAAGACAAGCACACATAGTATATTTTCGATTCGTTTTTCTCGGCCAAGCTATGTATATTCTCTGTGTCGCCAACAGCGATATTTCCTCAGATCCTTGTACTTAAAATATAAGTGCAAATAATATTCCGCACCGTTTATTTTATTAAATCGCATAGGCGTTGTACACTGCTTCGAGCAAGGCGTGGACAAGGGGCGAGTAGGGGTACTTATATCCCAGTAGACAGTTATTATTAATAATTATTATTGTGCACCAGTACCACGGTACATTATTAACGAGCTTGGAAACGAAATTAATAGCATTACCTATGCCGTTGATATGATATCAGCTGCAACGCGAACACATATTGCCGATTCACTTTTATAAAGAACCACTACGGCCAGTGTAGAGGGTCACTCTATTAAAATTAAATAAATGGACACTGTTGGCACGCACGGAAATTCAGAGTTTCAGTAATAAGGCAGTTTTACTAAGAACACTGATGGTACTAGACAACATTAATATCAATAATATCATGTATTTATATATGTCTTAAATGAAAAATCGTGTCGTACAATTAATAATTAATATACAATTTTGAATTGATAATGTAAAGTTATTATGATTCGGTCTAACAGTAAATGTATACCCATGCCGTTAAATAAATTAACCAAGTAAAAATAAAAAAGTACTGATAATATTTTGATGCTATTATTATCAAAATATTAATTGACTCTGAATTAATTTAGATCACATCAATTAAACATTATTTTATAATTTAATACTTTTTAATTTAAATTTAATCTTTTTATTGCATTTTTTATTGTAATATAATCAAGTCATCGATAATAAAACTCTAAGAATTCAAAAAATAAAAATAAAAATGAAACGAAAAAAAATAAAGATATTTAGAAAATAATACTAAAAACAACCAATGGATTAAAATGATTTCACTTTCTTTACAACAACCGAAAATATGTCTTTAAAATTAATCTAATTTTCACGTCCACCTAATGATTTAATTTATTTAGGTGGTAAGTATTGAATTAATGTGATTGTTTATTACACATCGTAGACATGGAAATTAATGATCATTAATCAGCATCAATATAAAATCTAATCGCAATGAGAGATAAGAAAAAAATTAATGATTCATTTTTAAAATGCTATCCATGGTTAAAAATTAAATGAATTATCCTCGGCTGCATAGTAACATTGTGTGCATAACTTTGAGTTTTGTAAAGTGTTAAACTCTTACGCAGAGTTTGTATTATGTAAACATAAAGCTTGGAAACATGTCACGAAAGACTTTTTAGAATTACGTGGAGACTTTTTGATCTTTTGTATAATCAATTTTATAATTCATTCACCCGACAACTAATTTATTCCTTTCACACCGCTGTTTATTATGCATTTTTTATTTCGATATGAAAAACTACACAGCACACATTTTTTTTCTTATAACTTAAGTCCCACATCGTTTGTCGTGATTATGCTAAAATCGCAAAAATCTTTAAGTAATCTAATAAATCTAATAATCACTAAAAAACATTCTTATACGAATATCAAACAATTTTTGTTTTTATTTTATAAGTTACAAATTAAAATTAATTATATTTTTGAACTTATTACTTGTATTTTGTACCTAAATATCTAAATTTAATGTTGACATAAATGGTCGAAAACATTTATATTTTTTATAAACATCTAAAATATCTTCAGGTGACATTAATTTGAGTTATGAATTATGATTATAATAGTAAGAATACCTTTAATGTTTGGGTGTAAATAAAGGTATGCGATAAATGAAAAATATCATATACCTAACTATTTATGAGTAAAAATCAGTTAGATAAATAAATAGATCGGAAAAAAGTAAAATATTGTAAAATGAAATATATTTTTTTAAATTCCTTTTAATTATAAAAAATAATAATGAATATTAATGTGTAACTTTGTCTGTTTATGTCTTTTATATAATTGTATAACTTTTAATTAATTATAATCGAAACAATACAGTTCATTATTATACTATATATATTACACTAAATTATAATAAAAATCATTAATTTATGTAAATTAATAATTAAATTTTATTGTCAATTTAATTAAAATTGTTGAACCACTCAAATTTAAATTATGCTTATTAAATTAACTTTCAGAAGTCTTTAAAGAATGTATGGTAATAATTTTAATTGAATACAACTATAATACCCACCTTCTAGCTATAAGTATACTTACCTACTCATTTTACTAGAATAACTAATTATGACAACAATGGACAATAACTTAATCGATTCCATTTATAATTAATAATTCAATGAATTAATAAACACAAATGTATAAAGGTGGCTGTTTAAATCGCATTCTGACACTACTATACCATAATATACATAAAAAGAAAAAAAATTTTTTTTGTCAAAAACGAAGACTAAAAAAAAAAGCATTGTCAATTGGATAATGATGCAGTCACCAGACCTGATGATGACAAAAAACATCTGATAATTTATGAAACAAAATATATTAAGCTGTATGGACTGTACGTTAATAGATAGAGCATTCTCATTGTTTGCCTTAATAATATTTTGAGCGGAGTCATGTATGTTTTTATTTTACAATGATATAGTGTGTGTGTGTGTGTGTGCTCTTTTATATTTTATATCACCTTTTTAGACAGTAATTTTTAATTTTAGGGGGTGGTTTCTGAAAAAAAAAATTGGATCTACCTAGTTGGTAGTTTGAGAGATCAAAACTCAAAAATTCTTTGTACTTTTTGGGGTATGGTAAGATCCACACGAAGCATAACAGGTAAGTTCATACACGAAAAAAAAACTATGCCGGTACGTAGATTCATACGCCACACACATATACAAACAAAAATACACCATTATGGAATGTGTAATTTCTATGTGGCGATAAAATGAAATGCATTACTATCGTATCTTTATTGCTCTAGCTAATATCAAGTAATAATACTAATAGGTGTGGTTCGCTACATAATAATGTATGGTACGATAATAATTAATAGTATGGACAATTAATTATTTCGAATATTATTCGTTGAATATTAATAGAGTTAACGTTTCATGTGATACAGTTATAAAAATGAACTCAATTTCTGAGTTGACATGTTATAGATGAATTTTTTTTGTTAAGGGACTTATATAGTTAAGTACCAGTATACTTTTTCATGTAAGAACTTACGTAGACATACCCAAGAGTGATTTTTACCTGCTATATCTCACGTGGTAATTTATATTCCTCCTACATTTTTTTTAATGATCAAGAAAAAACAGAACTAAGGAAAAACGAGAATCACTATATTATAGTATGATGCTAAACCATTTTCGGTAAAATTGATTTTTTTAATATAATATGTTTCAAAAAGAATAACTGTAGAAACAGAATTTTCACCAAGTATTTATAAGTATATATAATTTTCTATATAATATATTATATAATTTAAAAAATATTTAAATTATTTTTGAGATGTTTTGAGAAAACTGAAATTTTTTTTTATAAACGCTAGTAAAATATATATGAATATACACTTTGAATTAAGGTTGATTGCATTTCATTACTATTTTTCTTTTAAATCCTGGTTTAATTGACGATTTTAAATAAATGATTATCAGTACCAGATCTACACATTATGTAACCTGGGGCACAACATAATATTAGCGTCCCTAAAAGTCAAGTAAAAAATGCATGTGACCTAAAGTGTGTCAAAATACGGATTATTATAGGTGATTTAATTAATCTCCAATGATTTTCTTCTAGTTTTATTTTATTTTGTAATTATATCAATTCCTTTACCTTCACAAATTGACATTTCAAGCATTTTCCATGAATAAAAATACTTTTTATAAATATTAGAAGTTTCATGTTCTGGTATTCTTTCTAACACTTTTTCCCAATTAATAAATCCATCTAATGTTAATTTTCACATATTTTTGTCATTTGAATTTAAAAACAATTTGCATGGTACACGAAGTAATGCATTTTTTGATTTGGAGTAGCTAAGCCAAGTTTGATTTCCATTAAAAAGATTTTTGATAAACCAAGAAACATTAATAGATCGCCCTTCTCTTTCAGATCTAGTAAGGTCCAACTTTTTAATATAGTTCATTCTTATTCTAACAATATGAGTTTTTTGAGAATCTATTATTTTTTCAGGCCATGTATCACAATCTTTGAAATCCAAAGTTTCATTTTCACTTAATTTCAATGACATAAATTCGGACATATTTAGATTTTTATCTTAGTTATGATCAATATTAATCTCCTCGACAATTAGCCCAGAACTACATTTCTCAATGTTCTCATCCTCTTCAGCATCTGTCTCCTTCTCTTCATTTTCTATAAAATATTAGATATTACTGTACTATATTATTTCAATAAAATATAGTAATATATTATTAAAATTAATTCATAAAATTTTCCGAAAACTATTATTTTAGAAGTTATACTTGTTTCAAATTCGCGGTTAGGTATTAAATTCTAAAATAGTACGTATTATAATATCGATAGTAATAAACTAATAAATAATAATAATATTAAATCTCGTCATTAATTATTATAATACTATATAGATCTAATAATTGTAATATAGAATAATAATTATAAATAATTTCTAACCTCTGCAACATTGTGTATTAGTATTACCCAGCCAATTACGAAAATATGCCGAAGTGCGCTCATTTTCTTTTTCTTTTTTTCGGAACTCATAACCAAATAATTTTTTGACGAATGTCTTTTCTTAATTATTACCAGTGTAACTATATTGAATTAAAACTATTTAATTTGAAATACTTGTGTAATTCGAAACAAAAGATTCAATTTGTAATAAAAATAATTAAAATGTAATAAAAATTATGTTTGAAATTGTAAATTTGCGCCCCTCTATGATTAGCGTCCGGGGCATGGGTCCCACATCGTCCCCCCTAGATCCGGTGCTGATATTGTATTCTAGTTACGGGGACATACAACTCCTATAATGCTTATATGTTTTGATTACATTAGGTATGTTGACAATTTTCTTAATTATTCATCTGAGCGTTTTTTTTTTATTGTTGAAATTTAGTAAACTAATTAAATATAAATAGACATTAATATTTATAAATTAATGTACCTGTCAATTAATAGTTACTATGTCGCTTGTTAGTTGGCATCTATAATTATTAGAATTGGTTGCTAAATGCATCAATATTACATTCTATTGTACTCTTGAGGAACATAAACTTTTGAATTTTTGATATTATTTCATTATTTTGGACTTATGTTGAAAAACTATCTTTGAAATTTGAACTCTCTTTGGCATTACAATCATACTTAAGTAAATCCAGTTTGGAAATTCTGTCTTGTGTCTCAGTCGCTGCATTTGTTGATGTCTTTTTCTTTTGTCTATATATTGTTATCCTTCATTGAACAACAAGCATAGAATCTTCAAATGCTGCATGTACTTTTTTTTATTTCTCGATCTCTGCTTCTTCTTCTAATTTTACTTAAAGTTTTTATGTCGAATACCTGTACTTTTATAACAACTGACATATTTTCATATTAGCGTTGATAATAATTACCAGGAAATATACCTGAACAATTTATTTTAAATATGTATAAAATTTAACTTAAATGGTTGCGTATAGCAACTATTGATTAAAAAAAAAAACATTATTAGAATTATTAATTTATAAAATTCAGTTTATATTTAGTTTATATTTTAGGGAATTAGATTAACTACATTATATTATTGTATCATTAAAAAATGAGCAATTTTAAATTATCTGACGTTCCCAGAATTAATTTAGAACATGGTAAAGAACTTTTAAACCCCGTGGAAGTTCAGAAAATAAAAATTAAACAGGAGTTAGATTCCAGAAGAAGACGATTTTTATCAAATTGGGAATTAAAAGAGAAACGCATCCAGAATTTTAAAAATAGCCAGAAGATCAAAAAAGTAAAAACAATTGCCAAAAATAAAATTAAAAATGATGAAATCAAGTTTCGGATAGCTGAGATGAGAGACTTTGAATTTTATAGAATCTTGAATCTGAGGAATAAATTTAAAATAAGAGATAAAAAAATAATGGCAAATTTAGAAAATCTTAAGCGTTTTGCATTTGCTAAGAAACTAGAAGAAGATTACAACAGATATTGGACTAAAATTGATAGACATACAAGGACGACAGAAACCAACAAATTATTAATAGAGAGATGTTTAGACCACATATATCCGACAGTTGAAGAAGAGGAAATGATTGATGAAACAGGAAATGAAAATGAAGAGATAGAAAAGAAAACGGAATCTTCAGAAAATTGTTTATACATTCCCGTGAGTGATATGATAATACAATTTAACCGTAGACAATTTTCATAGGTAATACACACACACATTTACAATCGTGACATTCTAAATATTTATGTACTTATAATGATTCTAAAGGTTAAATTATTTATTTGAAAAATTTTTACAAAATTAATTTTTTTTTCATTTATTCGATATAGTATTGAACGGTCGATCGCGACGCCCTTTCGTATTTTCTTGAATTTTTAAATTTTTTTCAATAAATTTGTATCCACGAATATAAAATTTATATTTAGAAAAAGCAATAAATAATTATGAAAAACGAGATTATACACAGATATTGAATAAAAGAAGTGTATCACACATTTACAAAAATATATTATACACATATTTTTTGTTTATTGACAACCTAGAAAATCTCAGAGGTCGATCGCAAGTCTATTAAAGTTGGCCACCCCTGCGGTATACTACTGCATTATGGGTATGCTTCTCAATGGTTTCTTTATGGATTATTAATAAAACCATATTGGAATATCAATATTTATTTTTTATTCCCCATTTTAATATTTATTTGAGTACCTAATGTGACTGTGACACATTTTTGCCTAAATACTGTCCACAGACATGGAATGTCACTGACTACAATAAGAATCGTGTCGTAAATTTTCTTTGAAAAATTGTATGCTTAATAATTGTTAATATAATTACTGCGTAGTTATTATAATCGCT
Source organism: Rhopalosiphum maidis (assembly GCF_003676215.2). NCBI lineage: Eukaryota > Metazoa > Arthropoda > Insecta > Hemiptera > Aphididae > Rhopalosiphum > Rhopalosiphum maidis. Next base: position 8,926,780 of record NC_040879.1, read on the forward strand.
TTCCCTAATCAGTAATCGTTTTATGATATTTTAATCTAAATTACTCGCCGTTAAATCATTATTGTGTAAGTTTATACTCGCGTTTTATCGTTCGCACAGCAACATTTACATTCGGCGGACCGCTACACATTTCTCGAGCGGATTCAGAATTTAAGAATGAGTTTCAATAAATGCAATCAGTATGCTGAATTCTGGGAAAAGACGGCACCGCTATGGGACAAAATGGCAGTGTGTCTGCAGACCAGCGATGTCGCGACACCAGCAGTCAGTAGTTCGTACGTTAACAACGAGTACGCGGATGAAACGACTCGACGAGAACATGGCGAGTTGGTGGAAAACAACCGGCCGCCGACATTGGTGCAGGAGATTATGATGAACGGTATCGTTGCAATTATTAATTTATTGTTGTGATATTCGTAATTGTACGATTGACATAGAGTACCTAACAAAACAAAAAATATAAGCATGTGGATACCGTTCTGTTGTACAGTATAGATATTCTATGGATCACTCGATCACTGTAAATTGAACGTGTTAAATTCAAATACTCAATGATAAATCTTTGTATAAAAAAACAATTCTGATCTGCAGGGACCAGAGTCTATCAGCCTATATTACTTAGTTCTAAGCATAACGTATATCTTGATATGTTTTTCGTTATTATTATATTGAAGTAATTTATTTTAATATAAGTATTACGGGGTAGGTAGGTGGATTAAATTTTTACCGAAAAATTGCATTTATTAATATTTTATAATTATAAGAATACATACCTGTTCCATATTGTATTTATCTTATCAACTTTTGAGTCAAAACTACTTTACAGTAAAACACTGGTTAAAATAGTTCTTAGTTAAACAGTTTTAAAAAATCATTTTTAACATTTTTCAGTTGTTAAATCAACCGCTTATGAGAAATTTTTTTGTATTTTCGTAATTTTGCGTTTACATTTAATGATAAAAAACTATGAAAAGTATTGAAAATTAAAGTATCTATCTATAAACAACCAAAAATAAGTCAGAATATTTTGAATATTGCATTATATACGTATTGTATATATTTATATTCAAGTATTTACGATTATTTGTGTTTAAATTGTAATATAAAAATCGATATTATCGAAAACTAGTTATGTTTAAAAATTCTATTTTTTAAATTTTATTATTTTTTTGTTTTTCCCGATTATTTTTGAAAATATCATGAATTTTTTACTGTATCCTCCAAAATACCAACTAGATCTCAATATTCTACTAGAAACCACCTAAAAATTTAAAATCATTTTTTTTATTGCTTCAAAAGGCGATTATAGACAAAAAAACACAAGATTTCATTGTTTTGCTCAGAATCTAAAATTATAATGTAACAACACCAACTTCTGATTACTCGTGAATCATTAGGAAGTATAAACTGTTTATATTCAATTAAAAAAAAAAAACCAAAGTTTAGAATTATGGTCTTCGTGCCGTACGTATTAATAGCTGTGCCATTTGCTGCGTATAATTTTAACGTATCAGATTTTTTTTTTTCTGTCTGTGTTTGACGGTGGTACAACTGAGATGTTCGCACCACTGTCGACGAGGTACTTTAGTTTGCTGTTGATATCGGTCACAAATAAGCGGTTTGTTGTGTCTGCACAATCAATTGCCGCTTCAAAAGGTTTGCTTTTCAGTTTTTTGTGTTGTGGCTTGAGTGCATTTTGCACCACGAGCCTTTGCATATTCTAGCTTGATCCTTGAACTTAGAATGATAATAACATAGTCCATTTCTCATCTCGCTACTGTCATGAGACTTGGACCTTGTTCTTCTGTACGCTCTAGAATCTTTTCTGTCGTTGCTACGCTCACGTTGGTTTAAATCTTCGATTGCTTTAGTAAGTGAAACAATTTGTAACTCAAATTTATAGCGAATTACTGCTCTGGCATGTGCATGGCTTCTCAGCGCTTACGGCTGCGACAGTATTTATTTCACTTACTTCGTGAATTTTATCCGCCATTTTCGACAAATTACTTAAAGAGTCCGCACTTGTCGTCAGTATAGTCTGCACTTGTATTGGTAAACGCTGCAACCACAAACTTTTTAACAAATCTTCAGTTAACTGCTCGCCCTTTTGCATCTTCCGCAAAAGAAACGATAGTTTTTTACCACCTAGCTCTAAATCGCGCAGCAACTTTTTCAATTTTTTCTCTTCAAATTTGATAAACGCTCGGCGAGTACTTGTTTAAGTTCTAGGTATTTTTTACTTAACGGTGGTTTTTACAAGATATTTTTTCCAAATATTAATATATAATAATTAATATATATTACACTTGATGCCCGAAATAATAAAATATAACCATAATTATATTTTGAGTTCTTATTTTTTTCATGAGTGAGTATTCAAATATTGAAAACAATTACTCATATAAATATCACGTATCTGCTATAATTATTTTTTTATTATTGCTGATATATTTTTAATTGAGTGTTTTCACATTCGTATTATACTGTGCCGTTTTATGTTTAGACGTGGACTACTTCTTGTCAGACGAAATAGTGCTTCAGACGTTAGAACGGGCCAAATCGTTATCCGAACCGAACGTGTCCGCGGCCGACCTTATACACTTGACTAAGTGTTTAATCGAATATGAGGCTGACGTTAAAAGTAACGTTGCGTACATGGTGTCTGGGCTGACGGAGAGAGCCGTATTCGAGTTCACGAAAAAAAAAATTTCCGGTAAGTATAAAATCAAAGTCGTATAATACTATTTATTATTATACCATTTATATCTATATAATCTTACACTAACTGCGGAAAGCGTTTAATTTCAGACTTAATAAACTCCTATCTATAATTGCCTCAATTAAAATATTTAATTTTCGCGGAGCAGTGTAATTAAAAATATCAAAAACACAATTTTATTTTTATCTATGTCGAATGGTTCTATAACTAATTAAAAATTAAATTTTTTCGCCCCGAAATTCGCCTCTCATTATTTCAACATAATTTAATTCTGTTTCGCATTTTTCCTACAAAATATTAGCTATTGCCGTTTAATACTTCCTCATATATATATATTTTCTTGTTTAAATAACTGTTTTATTTCATTCAGTTTTGCAGTGTCTTATTATCAAAATAAATAGGACATTAATTAAATATGACGTGTAATATCATCGCCAGTGAATTTTACGTACAATTTTCGTATATAGATGTATCTTATTTTGATTCATATACGCGTCGTACTATGAAACGAATGAGCAATAGGTACTAATTATAAGTATTATAATATTATATTTTATACGATCCGGACTGATTTTTTTCAGAGAAAATATTTGTGGACATGCGTAGAACCATTGATAGGCTTCAACGCTTGAACGACGACAAAGTAATTCCCAACAAACTGATGAAATACAAGAACAAGGTCGGTGTTACCTCTTTCGTTTGCAACATGATCAACAACGTCAATGACAAAAAATTCAAAAGGTTCGACAAACCTATCGATGACGATCCTCGTTACGAGGCTCTGATTTCAGAAACGGCCGACGATAAGTTACAGAAGTTTCTGTGGGAAAACTATAACCAAGAGATAATGTCCCCGATAAGATTCACGATGCATCGACGAGTGCAACTTTTCGAGGTAACTGTGTTATTTTTAACGTCACTGACAAGTTACCAAAGTGTTTCGAGAGTTAAGGACCTATCCTATCTATATGTTTTTTATAAAGCTTAATTGTAATCAATATATTTACCAAAAGTTAAGAAAAATATAATTCTATTAGTTCATACTGATTCTAAATGACTTCCATAATCCTTTTTCTTCTGTGTCCACGTCAAGGCCGTTGTTGATTGTCATGTAAATTTTACGAAATCATAAAAAGAATTCATAAAGTATAAATAATATTTATACTGATATAAATTATCACACAAAGTATTTTATGATAATTTATTATTACACTCTAAATTGTAATGCATGTAAATTAAAAATAATTTACTCACTAAAGACCGATTAACAGTCTTCACCGATTTTGTAACATAATATTTATAATTATTTATTCAAAAGCAATGCGCGACATACATAAATGCCAATCTACATGACTATCATGTATTTACATGATAATTATTAGTGAGATGTTCTGATTTGTACAGTGGTCGTGTGTGACTAGATACTGACTAGACGGGATTGAGGTTACTAAAACCGTGAGCACATTTACATAAATTATCTATGAAGTGTCATGGTTTCTTTAAACAATTTTAATTATCTTTTCGAATATCATTTAAGTCTATAAATGTCATGTCCTGCGCATATTAATTTACAAATACAACTTGCTATAAAGAACCACCAAATGAAAAATAATTTAAACTTAAATTAAATTGTAAAAAAGTACATTGAATTTAAATTTTTATGGAAATATTATAGTTACATACTAATAATAATATGTCTTGGACTTTTGGTGCGACAAAAAAGTTTACGAACTAATAATCTCGCCAAATAAATTTGCTTTTTTTTCGTTCACACCACCTATGTTGGGTAGTATACTTACACAAACGTCATTGGCCATATTTTAGAAATATATTTTTTCACTGTTTCCCGTCGCTCACTCTCGCTGTTAGATGCCATGCGTGTCGTAGTACTGTCGTCTGATCTGTTATCGTTGTCTTAGCACGTCGACGTAGTGGTCCGGTCGTTCTTGTTGCAGGCGCACCAAAAAACAGCGCGTTTCGTGTCTACCGCCCAGGTAGACGAGTATACCGAGCACGTCAAATCGAAGACGAAAACCAATGACAAAACCATAGTGTCGCTAAAGATGGATTTAGTGTACAGGATTAGTCGGAAAATCGCAAAGCTGGTGTTCGGCATGTTTGCGACGGATGAACGAACGGCGCACAACCTCGAGGCGACTATCGACGCGTACGTGTTGCATGTATCGAATCGGACGACCCGCGTGAATTACAACAAACGTCACTACAAACCCCGTGAACGGGCTGACGTTGAATACTTCTTTGATGAGTACCAAAATATGCAGAACTCGCACCAAAAAAAATACCGGGCTCTACGTTGTTAATGGAAGTAAGAAAATCCATAGCACTGGTTAACTATAGCTATAACTTTAACTATATAAAATCTCACATTCCTCCGTATGCCACTGCAATATGCTTAAAAGAGAGTACAAAAATAATATCGTTGTAAATTTAGAATTTAATTTTATTAGGTTTTTTATAATTTAATAAATTATTTATTTTAGTATAAAAGTATTCGATAATTAAATCAAATTTTAAAAAAACATTTTAAATCAAAAAAAAATAAATAATTAAGGTATAGAATCGAATACTATCTAATTTAATATAATGATATATTATTTTGTCTCATGTATTTGTATGTTATATACTATTATAGTTATGTAACATGTGTAATACAATGTGAAGGTTGAATTATTTAATAAATAAATAAAATAAATACAAAATATATTATTCATTTTTATTTTTTGTCATTTTTACATATTAGGTACACAATATTTTATTAAATTTAATTTAAAATTGTTGATTTAAACATGATCCCTCCAATAGTGTCTACATATCACTAAGTTCACAATTTCACATCATCATAATCTAATAGTTAAAACTTTGATCCCGTGTTTAAATGTAGGTAAAACGAATCACAATCAAAATAACATGCATTTCCCAGCACCCAGCAACCTCTTTACATTAAGAATCAAAAAGTTACAGCGAGTGCTTGAAAAAACTTCATTCCCGCCAAACATGAATATTTTTAAATCAGAATTTATTCCTATGCCAATACTTGGCACATCAAAAATCAGACTTAAAATTGTAATTTTTTTTGTAATGTATTATAAAGATATTTATTTTTATTTTAAAGAATTCGTTTTAGTGCAAAATAAAAAAATGTAATTCAACTGTTGGGGAAATGCCCCATAATTTTTAAATATTTAAATTATGTTTGAATTTGTTATATTTGCCAAGCCTCCATTGAAGTACCAAATAAATTCTTTACAAACAAAATAAATATCTTTACAAACTATTATAAATATGTTACAAATGGAGGCTGAAAAAAAATCTAATCGTAGAGGGAAAAAATTAAATATTTTTTCTATTTATTTTATAGAAATTCAAAATATTTGTATAATATTTTAATATTTATACCATAATTCAACAATATAACATAGTATTCCATACAACTAATAATATAAAAATACATGAAACAAAATAATACGAATTTTTATTTTTGTTTAATATAATCTTATATTTCTCATTCTTCTATTTCTAATAGACAATAAAAATTGCATTATTATTTATTATACGGTCACCATAAAATTTCTGAAATAATTGAATGTGATAAATGATATGTAATATCTAAAAATATCTGTTCTTTTACTTTTTTCTTTACCAGAGTTATTTTAACAGGAAAAAACATACAGTATTTTTTTTTTTAATATAATACTTATCACGCAATATAAATATTAAACATTTGTTTATTTTATGGTCTTTAATTTTGGATAAATAACGACAATAAAACCGCAAGTCATCTATCACCAAATTGAAATCGTCAAAATTAATACAATTGACATTAAGATAAATCAAAATTCAAAATAACTTTAACGTAAGTCGTATATTTGTACGAATTACGATTGAGTGACCAGACAACTACCAAATGTATCTTATGCCACGAAGACAATCTAACGAATTACAAAGAATGTTAAGTCTACAAACAACTTTAACATCTCACAAACCAACCTCAAGTAATCTTAAGACAAACGTAAAGAATATCAACACAAAAACAAACTATATCAATAGTGTAGGTAATAAAAATAATTGTAAAACTACAATGCAGCAATGAACCACTTCTTTTCCTCTCGATCTTATGGACAGGCCGCATTTGATAATAGTCCCAATTCGTCAAGCTAAAACATCGAATTATAACAAATTACCCAATAACAAATACAAATTATCTACACGTAACTTAAAAAAAATAAATAATTAATTTGGTACTAATTCCAAAATTTCTATAAGTCGTTTGTCTTTCAACTCGAAAAATAATTCTTAAACGTAAATCGAAAACAGTTAATGACAAAAAAATACTCCATTACACACAATTTGGCTGTAAACATTATACCAGTAATGCCACCCATCAAATAGGTACACCGCCCAACTGAACGCCAAAACTATTATACTTCTCAACTATATTCGTTTTATTGGACCTCGCTCAACCATTCGACTAGTTAATGACACATTTTACATACTAATAGTACTTCTCCAGCTTCTTATTTCTTATTATTCGAGTATTGCTTAGAAAACCGTGATTTATTTAATAATATTGATGGTTAGATAATTGTTACTAGAAATATAAAAAACAATCTATCCATCACCTACCATAAAATCAGCAATTATTTATAATATTTTAAACGAAAATTTTCACTTCACAAAATAAATATACGTCTGATATAAATCTATATATTCATTATTTATCATAATATAATAATAATTTTTTCACAAAAAATATAACACAATTAAGGGGTTTCGAATAGGCAATCCGTAGTAACATTAAGTCCAACGGTGTTCACAGAAAGTTCTTGTTTCCAATATTTTAAATTTTAATATATAGTATTTGGTATCAAATAAAGATATTAATTCTAGCTAAATATACATATTTATATATACCTAATATACACGTGGGTTAGATATTAACTATAATTTACATTATTTTTCAATATATTTATACCCTAATCTAAGTGGTTCATTTTTTTATGACTTTAATGTACATATCCATTGTAATAACTTGTCTTTTTTCTGTTAATTTGAAATAAAATAAATTAAGCTAAAATTATTTTTATTCATATATTTACTTAAAAATAATAATTAGCTTTTTTTTGTTGTTTAATCATACTGTTAGTTAAATGTGATATTCTCGACTCTATTTTTTTGCAGTTTATGGCCACTAGAATCATTGGAAAATTAAGTGAAAATGGAATACTTGGTTATAAGATGGTAAAATATTTGTAAGATTTGCAATATCTGTAACTCAGGTGATAACTTAAAAAATAAAATGAACTAATTTTTAACTGTACTTAGATTTAGTCAACATTTTTTTCTATAATATAAACTTTATTTTTTTAGAGTAAAATATATTGTTTGTTAACGTTAAATACTATTGAGTATTGACTAATAACTCAACATTCTTAACTTTGACTTACCTTTAACTAACTCAAATTAATAGTTATCATTGTGTTTATTCGCTTGTAAAAAGTTTTATATAGGCAATATCTAAGCAAGATAATAGACAAATTCAATTGTTTTAGTGCTAAGGTTAATAAAGTTGTACACCACTGTGTAATAGTTATTTAATGAACAAATAAAAGATCTAAAATTATAAATTTATAAGGCATATGACATAATAGTATGTGACATACAGGTAGTAATAATTATAATAAAAATCATTAACAACGGGCAAGTATATGATAATGATTATGATAAAATTTCTATATTCATGTTTATAATAATTATTATTATCTCTTCAACAACATGATTAACAAGTTCCTAAAGGGGGAGCTATTTTGAAGAATCATGTATAATAATATAATACTACATACTATATTATTTAATAATAAGTAATTAGTAATTACATACATTTTCTTCAAGTAGACCATACATTACTTTTATGTTTTAATATATTAATATAGTTTTAAAAGTATTTTTAAAACTTAATGAAATAATATTTGAGAATTAAACTTGAGTCTTTATACAAACTTAGGTAAGAATATATTGCTTTAAATCCTATAGAAATACCATGTTAATAAATTAGTTGTGTAATATTTCATAATAATTATACAGTATACACTTATCACAAGTATTTGTATCATTATAAACCAAAATACACTTTGTTTAATTTCTACAAAATCTGATACCAATAAAACAAAAAAAAGTATAATATTCTTAAATGATTTATATGTGTGCATATTAATTTGGTTATTGTTTTGTGCATAATTTATACATGGTATAAAGTAAATTTAAACACATAAATATCCAATTCCTAATGAATAATATAATAAGATAGTTTGTATAAATTAATATGATTTAATAATTATTTTATTAATAATATTACATTAAAATATGTTAGTATCACTGAACTTAATGAGTCAGTTTCACCTGTAATGATTATTTAATGGCCAATTTGAACTTGGAGAAGGAAAAATTGAAATTTTAGTTTATTTTATTTATAACACTATAGATATGAGTTAGTCTTAATATATTTATAATACAAAAGGTAGTATGTGTCGAATAGCTGATAAAAAAAAAAAATATATACTAATATATACTCTATTATTATAGAGTATTTATTAATAATGCATTTACATTATGATTATGGGATAAAAACAATGATTTATATTTTTGCTATACGCCTAAATAATTTAATTTATTAAATTTATTAGGCACATTGATGACTGATAATATTAACCATAATAATATAATGATAAGTGATTTGATCAAAACCTAGTGTAAATGAATGAAGTCCAAATAGCATAACTATTGATTTAAAGTTACTAAATATGCTCTAAATATTCGTTTGTTTAATCATTTTTTTTTTACTCAAAATACATTAATAAAATAAATAATCACTAATATTTTACTTATATTAATAATAAAAATTAAATAGTTACATATTATATTATTATTTATTAATTATTTATAAAAATAAAAGAAAATTATAAAATTATTTTGTAAGCAAAAAATTTTTATAGCAATAGTTTATACAAAATATGCTCTTTATCTAAATCATACCAAATATGAACTCAAGTTAAAAAAAATGGTAAAATATGGAAAATAAAATTTAAAATATGAACTCATTACAGTTTTATGGTATGAAATATATTTTATACATTACTTAACTGTGGTTTTAATAATTATATTAAGTGGCTATTTCCAATAAGTACCTACTATCTACATACTATTTACTTATCTAAAACTAATACCATATGAGTATATAGTATATTTTATGTAATATGTATCCTAGTGTTAAAAAAATGTAATAGCAACTTGAATTTATGTGACCTACTACTATTATATAGTTGGAAAATTATAACAGTTATAAATTTATAATATGTGTGTTAATCAATTTTACTGGTACATAATATTATTAATATAATAATTTATATATTACAATAATTATTATGTTTTACATTTTATGTTAAGTTATTTATCAGACATCAATCTATATACACTGAAAAAAAAATGAAAAAAATATGATGAGTAACTTTTGAAGTAAGAATTACTTTTGATTTCTATACACAATATGCCTATATATATTATTAAAAAAATACAATTAATTATATGAATTATAAGAATAAACTATATTGGCTTTTACTTAGACCTATTTAAAAGTGAATAACTTCTTGCAGATTAACTCATTAGATAAATACAATGAATAGACATGTAAAATCAATGATTAGTTGACTAGAATTTTTTATTTTTACTTCTTATACTTTTTTGTACTTAATACCATTAAATTTGATTTATTGTATTGTCTGTACTATTAATATTTAGACAAGACAATAAGTTATTAATTTTATTAACTAATAACTAAAATTACTATTTAATTGTAAAATGTTTTTTCGTAGATATTAGTTTGTATGTTTAATCTTAAAATCACTGTATTTTTCACTGTATTTGAAAGTCGGTTTAATGAAGGAAAAACACCTGAAATATAAGTAAAATTTAAAATATTAGCAACTAAATAACATTTTATTTTATCATAATAGCTATTATCATCAAATTGAAAAATACTAAAAGTATAGCATTGTTATACCTAAAAATATAATTTTATCAATAAATCATCATCATATATTATTATAAAAAAAATTGTTCATATAACCTTTACATTTTAAATTACTAAAAAAAAATATGCTACAATTTAAAACAAAAATGATTAGTATACAAATATTATTTGTTTTTATGATATTAATAACTAAATAAGAAAATATAAATTGGAGATATAACAATAAATATATAATATAGTATTATATTTCATTATTTTGATGATATAACCAGGGTCTAAAATAGTTGAGTATGAATTATTAAATGTAACTTTTTTTGTGGCACAAAAAAACATTTTTTTATATTCATGTTCAAAAATTTGAATAATATGTATTATTTTTATTTATATCAATTATAAAAATGAAAATTAATAAATTTATATATATATAAAACAAAGGATATTTGTAATATTAATTATATATTTTACATTTGAGCCGGTCTCTGGGTAGACGTGTTCAGCACAGCCTATTATATTATAGATGAACAAATAATAAAAATATGGATATTTGTATATAATATATTGTAATAATTATTATTTTAAGTACTTTTATTATTATTGTACAAATTATTCATATTCACTACAGAATTATATATCTATAAAAATATCATAAAAAAATTACGAATTTGAATATTAGTATACTTATCTAATCAAATAAGCAGCACCGTTTTCTTGGGACTATTCAACAATTCTGTAATTCTAGTAGTTCACTGACAGTTGGTAAATTGTTTTGAAACATCATTTAGTATATACGTGTTTTTTGACAAAAGTATATTTTCAATCAACCAGTTTTCAGGTTCTGGAAAATAATTAACTCAAATTAGTATCATAATAAAAAAAGTTCCAGAATACATTTTACTGTGACATTGACAAATAACATTTTCATTCAGCTTCAATGAGATGGTCAGATAGGCGGCCAATGAACAACAAAGCTATTCAAATAAAATAAGAATACGGTGATGCTACGCAATGTACACCATAGTAACGATCATAAATTGTTCAATTTGATTTAGGTAATAAATACTATGTACCTGCAGTAATGTGTAGCATCTACATGTCAAAAACTCCACAATTCACAATGTTGTTTCTTGCTAAATCATGATTTAGTCAGTCCCAGTTGTATTCTTGTATGGCGATCGCTGTTGTACATCAACACAACGGAACTTGGGAAACTAGATTTGTGCTGAAATTGGTGAAACGACCATTGACGACTGCTAAGACCACGATAAAAGGAATATTTTAAACAATTAGTATTCAACGTGATCGACAGTTTGACAGTAAAACGTACAGGTAATAAAATGAGTTGCGATATACATATACCTATTAGCTATAGTGCGACGAGCATCGAGCAGCGTGTTGTAGTGTGTAGTCGACTGGAGCCGATATTTATGTTGATTATTCTATGATAATCATTAGAGGCCTTTGAGGCTTTAAACATTTTTAAGTGGAGTTGTTCTTGAAGCCCTTATAAAAACAGTCGATATCGGGCATTTCGGCACCAAAATTGTTATCTATCTTTATTTATCAGTTATTAGTGTTATCACATAAATACGTACGAATCACGAAACAAACGGAAATCTTAGATCTATCAATTTTTCGTGTTTTTTTTTTTTTGTAAACTAACGATTTAAAAATTCTCAAAACACGCTCGTAAATTAAATTATTCAAAATAGGTAATAGTGAAGGATATCGACGACGCCATTATAAAACAGCGTAGTTACGATAATTATAAAACGACAGCCGTCGTTTATTTATTACTGCTACGTGCTCTGACATCTCAGATAGTAATAGTAAATAGCAATAGCAATACCATTGATTATTATATAATATATTGATTATACCGATATGGCAATATGCGGCAATATGGTAATATGATAGCTATATATACAATCATATATAATTATCATTTTATTATTTTATAATTACGTTTTTCTGATCGTATTAAAACTACGCAGTATTAACATGGCAAACAATTTCATATATGGACATATTGATAAGGCTACATCCTGGCATCCTGTCGGTTGCCACAATCTATTTAAGTCTTCACTCATCGCACATACGCGGGATCCTGAAATGCGTAATAACTTGCGAACAACAGAATGTGTCGCGTATCTGTAAACCAGAAGGGACAAGAGAAGAGTAGACAGGGGGAAACCGATTATAGAAGCGGCTCCTGGAGAGAGCTCTGACAGACGTGATACACCGGTGCCAGCACGAGCACCTTAACGTCAGTTGACATTACGAATCAGTCCTTACGACTTAAGTCTATTTTTCGTAATTAATTACACTTTGAGTAGTTTACATTCACTTGCACTTTGAATATTTTACCAATATATCTAAACTTTAAAATATTTGTGCTACTCTTATTTATTAACCACGGCTACACCACTGCACACCAATTGCGGATTGGCTCACCGCAAGTGATTCAACAATATTCTAATAATTCTATTCATATCTAAATCTACTGAACAATTTCATCGTCAACATGAAATGCCAAATGCTGTTATAGTACCTATCGTGAGTATTCAGCAATGTTTTTCAAAATTTTAACAACTTCGCACATTTAATTCGCGGCATTCCAACACACTATACATACAACACTCATCAACACATATACGATAATATACTTTATAGTTATTATCATGAATGTTGACGAACTATAGATTGTAAAACCTTGTGCAATTTTTAATTTCAACGGAATTAGCGAATATTTTTGTAACTATAAATATTTTGTTTTGATATAATATTATCCTAAACCTATATTATGTAATTATCTCTTCTGCATTTTTATTCGTTTAATCATAGATAACTTTACGTAACAAAAAATATATATATAAATATATATTTACATTTAAACTCAGTAAAGAAATATTTTAAATTATCTGAATTATTACTAAGCAAATAGTTTTACTGTTATCGTTCAAATAGAAATTGAAATACATTTGGACTGTATAAATTACTATAGTTGTACTAATGTTCAACATTTTTAAATGAGACACATATATATATATTATAGCTCAGTCTATAACAGATACGTTAAGTTTTAAATCTATAATGTATAATAACGTTCTAATAATCAATTAGTTGTCATATGTTATACGTAGATATCTGCAGAAATCACAATATATGTAGGTGTTCAAAGGTATTAGGCATGCCCAACAAGGCATAAACTAATAATAACTACTAAAACTTTTAAAGCTTTTTAATTTAACTAGTTTGAGTGGCTTCTATTTATCAACTTTACAGTTAAAATACAACAAAGCTTTTTAAAAAGTTTGATGTAGGCAATATTAGGAAAAGTTAAAATTTTAAGTACTTACCTACCAATTCAATGTAATATACCTACCTATAATACGCCAGTAACCTATAATGATTGGTTTTTGCAGCAAAAATCACTTGGACTGTAATCAAGTTGTAAAAAATAAAGTTATAACCCAATATGTAGATTGTAGGTTTAATATTGCTATTTTATAAATTTATATTTAAATTTTAACATTATTAGTTTTATTCTAAAATTTAAACAAGTAAAAAATAAATAAACTAGTTGTTTGTTTTAAAATATTAATATTAACATAACTTTAATTTTTTTTTTAATGAGATAATAAAAAGAAAATGTGAATTGGGGCTTAACCTAGGGAAGATTGATCCTATCACATGGGACATATGGCTATGATAATAATATTCAATAATAAATATTAATAATAACATTTTTATTTGTGATAACAAAAACCAAACAGTCAAATAAAAATTGGGCAGGCCCGAGCCTAGTTAGTCTACCATGCAAACACGCCACTGGCGTAAATTTAAAAATAACACAGAATTCTACCTCTTGATCTTATGAAAAAAACATTTTACCATAAACCTAGTATTTAAATAATATTAGTATAATATCTATGACTACTCAAATAATGTTAAGTTTATTTACAATTTAAGTTTTTTAAAGTTTATTGTGAAAACTTAAACGACTTTACAACCATCATTGATATAGGTAATATTTAAATTCTAAAATCGTGGTTAAAATGTTAGCCACTTTTTTTTCTTATGCGAATCATTGAATATACATGAAGCTTTGTCAAATGCCAAGTTTTCGCTGACGTCAATAACGCATTAATTATAATTCACTAGCCACTAGGTATATGATTATAGGACTTATTTCTATGATATGACTCGGACGCGGTAACTGATACAAATGTATACAATTATCTTTATTGGTTTTTAACTTATTGATTAGATGTTGTCATTTTGATAGGCTATAAGTTAACTATTAAAATCATACAATTTAACGATGGATTTGATTTAACTAACTCAAATACATTTTTCCGTTAACTTTTGATCACTGTTAAATCATATATTAGCATAGAATCTTGTTTATTAAATTTAAATTTGTTTTACAACTAATATGTTGTTTTTTTTTCAATTTTTACTGTTATTATTACTTTTTATATTAACAATTATGGAAGCGTCATATAAAAGAAGTGTTTTGGCAAATACCTACTTACCCAAACAACATATATTACATAACTATATTTTATAAATAATAATGCACTTAAATTTATTATTATTATTTTAATCGTTTTAGCAAAAAAAAAAAAAATGAACAACTATCAAAACGATCTATCGCTTAATGAAGTTTTAAAAAAAAATAATCTTATAAATATCTGTATTATATTACACAGATAAACTACATTAGTTCATTATAACATCATACCTATTGCGTTATTTTTTTTAGTGTAGAAATGTGAGTTTTGGTCGACGGCATAAATTTAATGACACAAATATTTAATTAATTTAAAAGTATACCTTTAACAAAATAAATTTTTTAGTACATAATAACGTTTATATTTTAAAAATTATGTATTTATTAAGATTTTTTTTAAATACTTTATGCATCATTTTATTTTGGAACACAGAATGTTATTGCATATCAGCATTACTTTTTAGGTAAGTAAATAAATGTTCTTTAGATTCTGAGCGAAACTACAAATATATTCGTTCTACAATGATGTGTATTTTTACTTTGTGTTGTTATAAACAATAAGTTGTCAATCAAATGTAGATAACTGAAATTTTACCAAAGGTTTCAAAAAAATTATTGACTTTTTTGAGCTACATATTTAATAAAGGCATACAATTTTTTTATTTTTTTTTTTTAAATATTCCTTGTGAGTAAAATTATAAGTATTAAAATGTAGAATACCAACAAATTAAAATTTCTTCTGAAAAGTCATATTAATTTTTTATTATCGTTATTTGAATTTCATGTTCTTACAAAATAGCATATAATATAGGTAAAACAACCTATAAAATAACTATTTCTTCTCAAAAGATTTTTAATATCTTGTTGTAATTCAATACATACCTATAGGCCATAGATACTTGTAATTTTCATAAAATTTTATATTATCACTTTTTATACACGGTAAAATTCTCAAAATATTTCGACTCTTTTTGATTTATTTACAGACATTTGGTATTTAAAATTTTTTTATATAATAGTTTTATTTCTAAAAATGTAGTTAAAATATTTTTCGCATTGTCAAAAGACAAAAGTTGTTCATGTTTGAATCACAAAATCTTAAATATATATTCGTTATATAATTTTTTAGTCATTATTAGATATAATTTAGACGAAATTACATATATTTAAATTATGAATAACAATATTGAATAGGTACTTTGTTATACTTCAAAAACATTACTTGTGGAAACTTACAACTTTTACGTATGTCTTTACACATAATAATATTTTAAAATGTAAAAATAATTCAACCTATTGTATTAATGTATTATTAATGTCTAATTGTAAAATAAATTACTTTAATAGAAATATCAAAATACATATAATAATGATAATGAAATTTACTTTTTATAGTGACAAAAGATGATAATCGTCTCCACTCAATACGTTTTTCGTAAAAATATATTCGTATATATATTATATAATTGCATATTGAATTCTAATTTAACTCATCTATCATTTTATTAAATTTATATTTTTATGTTTTCAGTTCAAAATTAAATATGAATTTTCCATACAGTTAAAAGAGGATAATATTACGATAATAAGTAATAATAATATTAAAAATTACAACTACGTGCATCAAATGTACGTATCCCAACAATATAAATAATATTTATATGATACGTCATGTTAATAGCATAATATAGGTATTATAAACAATTCTATTTTAACATAATATGTATATATATTATGCAATAAGCGCCGATATATTTTAATTATACAATAAACCTATATGTATGAAGCTTTCTTATAAATCCATCGAATTGAAATTTAGGGCATATAATAATATATGCTGCTGTGCTTAAACGTTCGTTTAACCCTGAACACAATATTCGTCTTTGTGTACTATATGAGTATGAATATTAAAATAAATGCGTATGATTTTTTCTTGTTGTATAACAGTTATGCATAATATAATATAAATTATAAAGTAAAACATAAAACAATATATGTGAGTACCGTGTAGATAGATATATATATATATATGCGTAGATTATTGCCTGTTTACCGAGCGTTCACTCGTATAAACGTATTTGAATTATTCTAGTCTAGATTTATTTCTCCCACAAAACCAAAAAGGAATTTAGTTCAGTTAATTATCTCTTTAAAAATTGTATTGCCTATACCTACGTTTATTTTAAATAATTCCATTACCCCGCGCGAATGGCCCCGAATGTTAAATTAATATAAGTATATTTGATTATTTTAAAAGTTACGCTGTGTTAAGTATAAGTAGGTATATACTGGCATACTGCCTTTAACATACTAGATATATAGTAAATACTTTTTAGTTTCGCTATTTTGTAAAAATCTAAAAACGTAAAATAATTGAATTTGTCTTAAATCGGTGGTTTTTACTAAATATAAAATACAGGTCTAAGAATATATTCAGCTAGTTAAAACAATTATTTTATTTTCACTTTATAAATATAAAATATTAATAGTTTTTCGTAAACCAACAAGTCCCTGTTACTCAACTCTCTCTCTACATTATGAAACGGTTAGGCACTGTTAAAACTCCAAGTCAATACAAATTACAGTTATATAATATGAAGATTGTTTCAATTTAAATTTGAATGTGTATTACATTTATCATTGGTCTTAAAAAAATTACCTAAGTTTAAAAATTGTTGAATTATATGATTTGTACCGACACGCCGCGTAATCCGTGGTTATTGTCGGTGAAGTGCCTATGAAATAGTAAGTGTAGTATGTTTATTCTATTATTATGTGTACTATGTATAGTTATACTACTTATACTATATGCATATTAAACTCGCTCTATGATACTATATACCTTATTGGTCATGATATTATTATGTCCACATAACATTGGAGTCCACACAGCTTGACGATAAACTATGAAGATAGTAAACGATAGTTAGGTATATTGGTATATACACTATAATGCTATATACATAACCATCGTCTTGTCAACTGCATACTAATTATTACTATAGTTACATTTTATTAATACCTGTTATAATACTTGATAACTAACTAACATTTTGAAGATTGGATAGTACAATACCGAAATGGTATATTATAGACTATTATAATGACAAGTGGTTCTGGGAAGGGCGTGGCGTACCAGGTGCCCAACTACCAATAGGTAGTATAGTAACAAACTGTGGTCTGAAATATTAAATTAATGAAGATTGGAGATGATGGCCGAGATTGTTGTACCAATATCATTGTGACTATAAGTTGTAACGCTATTAAGTTACAAAAATTATGGCTGACTTGCAATACACACTGTAAATAATATAACAATGTAAAATGCTCATAATAATATTTTTATTAAAGCCAATTTTTTAAGTTTTGCATTTTAAAGAGTGGCTCACAATAACCGAATTTTTGTTATTGTTAGATCTGCTATTGCCTATTGGTAACTTAAAATATTTTTTTCTTTGATTATTTTCTATAAAAAAAAACCATTAAATTGACTTTGTTATAAATTAATATTTCCTATTTAACAGCTAGTCATTAAACAACCATTTTTACTACATTGGGAAAACGCCAGGAGCTTATATTTTATTTTTCGAAGTACAAAAAGCAAATATAACTTACATTACTATTCTAATCTATTAAACTTTAATAGAAAATTATTATGTCAAGTATAATACCACGATAATGAGACGATATTTTCGATGATTGTTATACTATTTATTATTTCGAATAACTAATTTATTAAATATAGAATAAATACAAAAATATTTAAAAATAAAAAACGTTATAGTATACAAAAAGTTTTATAAATTTTCATGTAATAAATAATTTTAATTATTAAAAAGCTGTGTGAATGACTTAGGTATAATAAGGGATTAAGTAAATATTTTAGTCAAATATATTATGTTTGAGTGCTATTTTATTTTATATAATTTATTGTTTTATATAGTATAATTTTCCTTTGTTATAGTATCTTTATATAATTTCGTGTACATCTACCACTGGATTCTTTTTTTTTGTTCGCTTTATTTTTTAGTAGGAAATCTTAATGAAAACATATTTTGGTAAATAATTACACATTTTTTATAGCTACTATAATATTTTTTTTTTTATTTATAATTAGAATATATTTTACTGGAGGTATTTTTGATATAGGTATGTATTTAAAGCAAATTTGAGATAATAATAATTATTATTTTAAGGTAATAAAAACAATCAAAAATAAATAAATAAATAACTTTTCAGTAATATTAGGTTTTAATTTTTATATCTTGTGCATATGGTGAACAATTTTAAAGTCAACAACATATATCTTTTTTTATTTTTGAACAGACAACGTTATACATTATGCTCTGACATCTCAGATAATAATGGTAATAGTAATACGCAATAATAGTTATAATAACAAAACTTCCGAAAGATTAATGAGATATAACACTAGTTATCCATGCCAACAAAATAGTAGAAAAAGTGAATCTAGGCAATCCAGCCTACCAAAATACACCAACTCTAAAATATAATAATATCAGTCCCTTGCTAAAACGACGAATCAGTTTAGTTCATGTCAGAACTATATGACAGATAATACCATCTATGGACATCATGCACGGAAAAGGCTACATCCTGTCACAATCTAATTATAGGTCATTGCACGTTCGTGTGAATCCTAAACCGCGTAAACAACTTATGAACAACAAATGACTAGCATCTGTTGACTAGAAAGGACAGAAGAAGAGCAAGAAGGGGGAAACCAACTATAGAAGGGGTCCCTGAAGGATTGGAGAGGACTTTGAAAGTCGTGATCCACCAGAGCCAGCATGAGCACGTCACGTCAGTTGACAGCACAAATCATGCCTGCGACTTAGTCTATTTTTGAAATACACTTAGCATAAATACCGTTAATCACACTTTAATTATTTGTCAATAAATTAAAACGTTGAAAATATTTTCATCATTCTATTTATTTAACCACGACTGCACATCAATTGCGGATTGGCACACAACTGCAGTTATGTAAATGCTTTGCAATACTTCCACGACGCCGCCCCTAACAACACGTAGGTACTTACTACGTTTTAATGAAATAATTCATATAGGTATCTCATATAATTTTAAGCAAGGTTATACAGATTAGACCATAGATGTATAAAACACGTCTTATCTGCAATAAATAAAACTAAACGAATAGTGATTTATTTAGTATTTATGGTGTTTCCTAAATTGAATAATTTTAAAGATGTGAAATAAGAGGTATTGCCATGATGGTAGAGATATATAATAAATTTTTTTTTAAATATTTTCGTATGAATGTGCATTTTTAATGTACCTATTACTTTGGAATATGTTTTGACTTTACAGTAGATATTATTTAAAGTTGTATCTTAATTTCAATTACGTATCTATAATATGATGATGAATGCAACTGTAAATGGTTTTTATTCTTTCTTAGTATATAAATATTTATAATAATCGTTATCAACAACTTCTTTTAAAAGTATTTAAATACCGACAGTTCTTAATTAGTTTAACTATGAACAATTTTTTGTTAATTATTACTCAAATTCCTAATCAGTATACCAATTTGTAATTCGATAAATTTGAATAAAAAATTCGATACGATTCATCGGTATAACATTTGATATGTTATGATAATAATTTTTTTACAAATCACAGTCTTAAAAACTATCCAATAATAATCCAAATTTCTTTATTAATATTTTATCATCAACCTTCAAAATACTTATCTGTAACACGTGATTCTTGTACCTATATTATTAATAATTATTATACATTTATACCGTAGTCGGCTTATTGTTTGTAGGTCATTCTTATTTTTATAACGTTAATTTGTATTATTTTTTAGACAATTTACGGCATGTTGACTTCTTGTAAATAAATTAAATTTAAAAAAAGTATAGATAGGTTCCCATAGGTACTTAGCTACTAGACATGTAAAAGTATACAGGTAATTTTATAAGGTTACATTGTAATTTATTAAAATATTAATATTAATATTAAAATTTGATAAAATTTGATATAAGAGTATAGATATATAGCTAATAAACATGACAATTTAGTATCATATTTTCAATACGTAATAAGCATAGATACTATCAAATCAAAATTGTGTCAAAATAATCTTTTTTCTTACAAACAAAAATTGCGCATTAATATATAGAACTAAAATTTAACGATTAAAAATATGTAATTGGAAAAATAAAGCTAAACAAAATTAAACATTGGATACAATGTTGAATTCCAAAAACCAAAATAAAAAACAAATTTCAAAAAATATAATTTTCAAATAAATACAAGATATGTATTTGAAAATCATAATATATCAGAAATAATTTCGAATACTTTTTAAAAGATATATTAAATAAACATATTTAAAGCTTAAAAAAAAAACAAAAGTTTATTACGTATATATACGTTATATTACGTTTATTCATAATAATATAATACACGCGTAATAGTTTTAAGGTCATACGAATAATGTTTATAAATTTCAACAAAATTATATTAAAAAGTAAAAACGTTATATTTTATTGTTTAAGTAAGTTATTTCATCCAAATTTTAATTTCAAATTATTGTGCCTATGTATTTTTAATATTTTTATACAAGATTTAAGAACAACTTATATGGGTGTCATATTACATTTTTATTCATTTATTCTGATTACTGGGAACATTTAATTTAGCCCTGTAAATAACGTTAGCAATTTTTTTTTTTTTATTGGAAATTTATATTTTTAAATAGTATTATAAATAAACTATTATTCTCAAATAATACTTAATGCTTATTACATATAGCAAATGCTTAAATGTAAGATACATCAATAAATATTTTTATTCATAAACATAGTTAATTGTTATAACTTGGAATTAGTATAATTTATAGACAAATTCTAAAATAAAACATATGTGCTGTTATATTCGGTACTTAAATTATTCAAATAACTTCATAACATCAGAATATTTTAATCCCAAGAATGCTAGAATGGAAATTTGGATTATTGGAAAATTATTATACACTAAATGCAATCTATACATAATTTTAAAATAAACAGTGCTTAATATTTTCTCCTAAAATTAACTATTTAGGTACTATTAGCAAAAAAAAATACAAGTGTAAGATACTACAGCGGTCTGGTTTAAATTATAACAAAAAAATTACATTCACTTATTTACTAAATCTTGTATGAATCATA
Organism: Rhopalosiphum maidis; assembly: GCF_003676215.2. Lineage (NCBI taxonomy): Eukaryota > Metazoa > Arthropoda > Insecta > Hemiptera > Aphididae > Rhopalosiphum > Rhopalosiphum maidis. Next base: position 8,949,261 of record NC_040879.1, read on the forward strand.
TTTAAAATTTAAAGCTTAATATAAATAAAAAAAATATGTATAGATATGAATATATGATATACATTAAAAATATATGTATATAATTTCGTTTTTTCGAATAATTTTTCATGATATTTCGGATTCAAAAGCTTGTGATAGTAATCTAGAAATATTTTCTCTATTTACATATTTTGCTACTTCCATATTAGTATACATTTTTTTTTTTTTTAATCGCAGACTTTCACAGCTTCAAACAGTGGCGTGCCCAGGAATTGACAGGGGGATATATGTTATAAGAAAATACCGGCTTTAATTGCATTAAAACACACAAAAAATGGTATAATTATACCCTAAAATACATAAAAAATGCATAATAAATTCCACTGTAAAAATACAAAAGTCATAAAAAAAAACTTTAAATTCCTAATTATAATTAAATTAATTAAAAAAAAAATTATGAATGTATTTTTAATTAAAATTAATAATTAAATATATTTCCAAATTATATTCATTAAAATTAAATCTTATATTACTTAAAATATGTTTTTCCAAAAAAAAAAAATATGTTCAGCTTCTACTACACTATAGTTATTGATGCATAATTAAAAAAATTTAATAATTTAAGCGTTACATCTAAATAAACATCTACTTTACCTAATATGACTTCATAGTAAGATTTAATAGTTTTATATCCTATATTTTTTTCAATTTAATACATAAATTATTTATCTTTAGTTTTTTTTTATTTCATTTGGACCAGGAATATTTGTTAAAAAATCTTCAGTTTTTCTAAACATATTCATACTTTTAGTAGCTCACTATTCGATTCTTTTAAGTTTGTAAGATTAATGGATAACTCAGAAAAGTATAATTGTATGAATGCTGTAACCCACATTTGACTGTATTATCTTGTACAAGCTGTTTTAGCTTTTCCACACTAATACTTGATAGGGATTAACATCGTCTTTTAAACTTTGAATTACAATTAAAATATTTTCATAATTATTTACATAGAAAACTGCAGCTTTTAACTATGTTTTTCACCTTTTAATATTATTAGGTTCGGGAGGTTAAGGTATACCCAGCATTTATTTTCTGTATTTTATTTATTTTCGATGGTATTTATAGGAAAGCTTTTTTCCTAAAATAAACGAAATAAGTATTATATAAGTGTGTTTAGATTTATATATTAAATTAATTATTATTGTTAAATAATCTATTAATATAATAATAAATTTAGTATAGTTGAGTATTTTGTTCATTAAAAAATAAAAAAATTTAAAAAAATCCAAAAACGTGGAAAATTGCAAAAAAATGCATTATAAAATTATATAGGCCAAGTGTAAGAGAATATAAAGTATATAATTATAATAAAATTTATATATTTTAATAAATATAGTTTATAAGCAATAACTTAATACGTAAGAAAATTTATTAGTGCATACAACACTAGAAAATTACAAATATTATTTAAATATTTATATATATAAATATTTTGTTTTTGAAAATCCGTAGAATTATTTTAATTTTCTATTTTTTTTTTTTTTTTGTAAATATTCCTACTAAAAAATTCTATACAGTTTATTACGTTTATATGTTTATTTATTTTTACGGGGAATAACTAGGTACATGATATTCAAATGTCAGAAATGTACTATGATTTCAAAACATTTGTTGACATATGTATTATATTTTCACAGAACGAAACCATGAGAGCACTTCTGGAAATGAAAAAAAAATCTGAAGTCAAATCCAAAGGATTTCATAAATCTCCATTTCGGAGTTGAAAACCCTGAATTCCAGTAATGCAGGATACCTATGGACTGGATACCCAAACCAAAATTCGTAAATTATATGACTGATCATTAATTACAAACGAAGATGATGGATATAAACTCAATATGGAAGACACTTGGCAGAAAAATAAACGACGATGTGCGTTTGAATCCCGATCGTTACTCTATTATCTATGTTCATAATCCAATAATAGTACCCAGTGATAGGTTTCAGGAAATATACTATTGGGAATCTTATTGGATATTTGGATTATTAGGGGTCTATTAACGTACGAAATGAAAAACACTGTAAAAGGAATTATCATCATATTTGTCTATGATCAAAACATTCGGACATATCCCGAACGGAGGATCTATTACACAAAGAGATCACAGCCTCCGTTAATTGTGCCAGTGATGCATAGTTATGTGGAGGCTATGAATGATAAACAATTCTTAGCAAAACACATAGACCTCTTGGAAATAGAAGTAACTTACTGGATAACAAATCATATTGTCGGTGTAGTAAAATACAAGAAACCTTATACCTTGCCCAATACCATAATCATACAGGTAAATTTATTTTTAAATTTCATACATGTTAACTAGAATTTAGTGTATACGTTTAGACTGTTTAGAAACATTCATTGGGAATAAAACATATTATTTCTGATTGAATACTTTTAGGAAGTGTTATTAAAATTCAGTGGCGAAGCGTCATAGGAGACAAAGAGACAATGTCTCCCCACTTAGAAATTAGAACACGGGACAAATAAATAATTATTATTTTGTTTTATACAATATTTAAAAATGTGAATTTTATTTTATATTATAAAATATTAAAATATATGATGTATGTTTCAGTATTTGTTAAAATCGGTTTTTCGTTATAAAGTTATAGAATTCTTAAAATAGATTAGATGCACGCGATACGGGCATACGGCGGCGATACAGCCGTGCGTACGTGTTGGCGATACGGGTCATTTCAAATACGGTATTATATCTAAATCTAAAAGACGTTGCGACGCATTGTCTCACAAATATAGGTGCGCGGGTACAAGGGAAATGTTAATGTGAGTGGGGATTACTATGTACTCGATGAGACAAGTCTCGCCGTTCGTAATTACCTCAATCCTCAATAAACGTCGCCGTCGCATTGTCACGCCGCGCAATCGTAATGTCGTACGACTGTTTTACAATATTTATTATTTCTTATTGTAATTGTAATTAATTGTCCTCGTAATTCATAATGGCTGACGATTTAATTAATTCCATTTTGGACGATGGAATTAATAATTATTCATACGAAAAAAAATATGAACTTAAAAATAAAAAACCATGTCCCTTATTGCATTTAACAATAGCTGACGGAAAAACAACTAGAAAATTTCAATTCGTGTGGTATTCAAAATATAAATGGCTTACTGGTAGTCAGGTAAGAAATAAACTATATTGTTTTTACTGCTTATTATTAAGAGGAGAGAAAACCTGGAGCAACGAAGGTGTGTCAAATATAAAAAATTTCGAACGAAAAGCAAACAAACATGCTATTTCTGAAAGGCATCTCGTTTGTCAGGAACAATTTAAGTTACTTGGTAAAAATATAATTGATCATGCACTATCGGAAGGGCGACGCTTGCAAGCCATAAAATATAATGAACAAGTTGGCATTAACCGTCGCATATTAGCTCGATTAATTCATGTTGTGTGTTATTTGGGGAAACAAGAGTTAGCTTTCCGAGGACACGATGAACGAAAAAGCTCATTAAGTAAGGGTAATTATTTAGAGCTATTAGAACTCTTATCGCAAGAAGAACAAATACTCAAAGAACATTTTTTGTCTAACTCTTTATTTAAAGGAACGTCTAGTGATGTGCAAAATGATTTAATTGCTTGTATTACAGATGTCGTAAATACTAAAATAATGAATGATTTAAAATGTGCAAATTTTGTGTCTATACAAGCCGACGAAACTACCGATGTATCGTGCAAATCACAAATGAGTATTATTTTAAGATACGTTGTTGACAACAACATTGAAGAGAGATTTATAGGTTTTTTTGATGTATCAAAAGATAAAAGTGCTGTTGGGCTCTCAAATATTTTATTGGCAGAAATAACCAAATGGAATATAAACGATAAAATTATATGTCAGACTTATGATGGAGCGGCCGTCATGGCTGGAAACCAAAATGGAGTCCAAGCCATTATTAAAAAAACTTATCCAAAAGCCCTATTTATTCACTGCTATGCCCATCAACTGAACCTAATTTTTTTACATGGATCAAAAAATATTAAGTCCGTCCGTATTTTTATAAGCGACCTTACAATGTTTCACACATTTTTCAGTAGATCACCAAAACGAACTGAGCTGCTTCGGGAAAAAGGTTTTAAGTTGCCAAAAAGTTGTGAAACAAGGTGGAATTACCATTCAAGAGCAGCAGCTACTATAAGTACACATTTTAAAGAACTACAAAAAGCGATATCGTATGTAACAGAGGGGGAAGACTGGGATCCGATTTCTATAAGTACAGCGTATGGGTTACTGCATAAATTATCAAATCAAAAATTTGTGTATTTATTATGTCTGTTTCATCGAATATTTATATACTCGGATCATGTATTTTTAATACTTCAAACAAAATGCACTGCGGATGTACAAACTTGCATAAATGAAATAAAAAATTTATCTACACAATTATCAGCTATGAGAAATGACCAAAATACTATAACCGAGTGTTGCGAGTCTGCAATGGAATTGAATAACGAACTTCAATATACAGACAAAGATATAAATAGTCTCAAAAATCTGACGTATGAAATATTGGACTCAATAATTATCCAAACTGAAGTTCGATTTCAAGATTTTCACGTTTTGAAATTTATTGAGCTCGCAAACAACAATGAGTTTATTAATTACAAAAAACATTTTCCAATTGAGAAACTAAATCAACTACTAAAAGTTTTCCCAGGAGTATTCGAACAAGAGAGATTACAAAATGAATTAACAGTTATTTACAATGATAATAACAAACATCTTCCACCAAAAGAATTGCTGAATTATATTATTAAAGGTTGGTACATAATCATTATTATTTTTAAAATCTATGTATTTAATTATAATATAATCATATTTGTTTCAGCTGAGTTACAAGAAGTGTACGTAGAGCTTACAAAATTGTTACAATTAATTTTGTGTATTCCTGTAACAACGGCTTCTAGTGAAAGAAGTATGAGTACTTTAAAAAGAATCAAGACGTTTCTAAGAAATACAATGACACACGATAGATTCTCAAATTTGTGTACTATGGCTATCGAGAAGAAAATGTTGAGTGAATTAGCCACTGACCCAACATTTATTGACAATGTCATTGACTTATTTTCTAAGACAAAAAATAGAAAAATAGATTTAACGTATAAATTAACGTAAATTTGTTTTTAAACTTCATGTTAATGCGAGTTGCACATATACAGTTTATTATATTACATTTTATTTTGTTTTGTTGGTTATAATTTATAAATTATAATACATTTGTTTTATTACATCAAATATTATTATTTTGGAAGTTTTTAAATATAATTTAATTTTGTTTTTAGTTTTTGAACATTTATTTATTACCGTTTAGATAATGGCCATAGTTGCCGGGTTCAAGAAAAAAAGAGGGGGTCTAGGCGTATTAGTGCCATTTTTTTTTCAGTGTCTCCCCAACCAAAAACCTCAAGCCTCGCTACTGTTAAAATTTCAAATTTATTTAATTTTTTCTACGATACCGTGCATATTTATACTACCTATTTGCCTACAAATTACATTATTGTCATTATATACATTGGTTTAATAGTATCTCCCTTTAAAATATTTATAGTCTCTTAATAGTTTATATTTTCACAGGGAAGTTATCATAAAATTACATGTATTCGAGACAGATAATGAGAAAGAAGATTTTTATTTGGAACTCAAAGCGGACGCATAATCAGGAAATGATTATTCCACACGGTAGTTCGTCCGTAATGGTACAAATCAAGGTAAATACCTGGCTGGTGGTTTATTTATTATTTATATTTCTAACAATAAGGTTTAAATTTGTTCATTATGTACGGTGGAATTAAAGCCCTCATATACTGGGAGGCAAGTGTCCTCAGTGATTTTTATAGATATCTGAATGTATCTGACTAAGCACGAAAGTATAAAGAAACAGCAAACAAATGAAGAGTATGAGTCACAGCGATACTTTGGAACGAAGATTTAGGATCCTGGCTGAACTATAATATGAATTACTTTTATCGAATCAATATTTTATTTTTGTGGACAGGGTGTTATAATAAAAATGAAACCTCTTACTTTGTATCCCGGGTTATCGATTACTTGAAGACTACTAGAGTACTGAACTATGACGGAGGTATACCCACAACATTTCAAAATTCCGAGGAACAGTGGGGCATACCCAACGTGTGGTCTCCTCTACAGTATAATATTGAAACTTAAAAATACAATCTCTGAAATGTTAAAGTCATCTTTATGCTGTAGTGTGCCTATCCGAAAATTGATATGCAGTGATGGTGTAGCTGTGGTTAATAAATAAAAGAAGTGAAAATATTTTACAGTTTAGATTTATTGACAAAATATTCAAAGTGCAAGTAAATGTAAATTATTCAAAGTGTAATTAATTAGAAAAAAAAGACAAAATCATAAGGATTGATTCGTAATGTCAATTGACGTGAATGTACTCGTGCTGGCTCTGGTAGATCATCTCTGCCGAAGTCCTCTTCAGGGCCCCTTTATATAATCGATTTCCCCCTTCCTACTCTTCTTCTGTCCTTTCTGGTCAAAGGGTGTGAGTCATTTGTTGTTCACAAGTTGTTTACGCGGTTTAGGATTCACGCAAACGTGCGATAACCTAATTAGATTATGGCAGGATATATGATAGTCATAGCAATTGACCAATCACCAAGTCATGATTTTCAACTAAATTTAGTGGGCGACCTGATTTGTTATATGTCCCTATATATATTTCAGAAATAATTTTCATTAGCATTGTTTATATGTGTTTTTAGACATTTAGGCTTTTCATCTTTTCCTAGTATAGTAAAATAATGTTTCTCTTTTTCAATTGCCAGGAATTTTCTTTGTTTTTCTTCTATGACGGCTTAAGAAGTTGTTGCATGCATTATAATTTATTGTTGTTGAATTGTTGCGGGTTAATCACTATGCGTTATGGCTCTTCCTTGGAGTCAATGAAGTTAACGTTCTACAGTTTTCTTCTTCAATCAATGATTCAGTGATGAATTTCCTCCTTGAATCCCTTGACGTTTAATTATTTTGAAAAAATTTCCAACACAGGTAATTCCTTTGAAATAATTCCGAAAGCTACTGCGCCAAAATATAGAGTGCCATTCCGCAATTGATGTGCAGTGGTTAAATAAATATAATGATATAAATATTTTCAGTTTTAATTTATTGACAAATAATTAAAGTATGGTTAACAGTAATTTATTCTAAATGTATTTTAATTAGAAAAATAGACTAAATCGCAGGCATTGATTTGTGCTGTCAACTGACGTGAAAGTGCTCGTGCTGGCTCTGGCGGATCACGTCTATAGGAATCCTCTTCAGGGCCCCCTTCTATTGTCGGTTTCCCCCTTCCTACTCTTCTTCTGTATCTATTTCAAAAATAATGTCCTTTGTAATAAGTTTCTCGAATTGAATTGTAAAGTTTTGATTACATTGTTTATCATAGTGTAGTGTGCCAGTCAGCAACGGGTATTGCAGTGGTGGTGTAGCCGTGGTTAATTAATAAGAGTGATGTAAATACTTTAAAGTTTGAATTTATTGACAAAATAATTAATGTGTAAATTGGTTTAAGTACAAATAATTAGAAAAAAAGACTAAGTCGTAAAGACTGATTAGTAATGTGGAGTTACGTGAAGGTGCTTGTGCTGGCACTGGTAGATCACGTCTGCCGGGGTCCACCTCAGGGCCCTATTATATAGCCAGTTTCCCTCTTCCTGCTGTTCCTCTGTCCCTTCTGGTCAAAGGATGTGACTCATTTGTTGTTCACGCGATTTAGGATTTTGCGAACGTGCGATGACCTAGTTAGATACGTGGCAGGATGTAGTCTTTTCCGTACATGTCCATATATGGTATTCTTTGTTTATTGCTATTGCGTAGTTTGTTGTGAACCAAGGCGATTCGTTCTTCTAGCGAGGGATTTATATTCTTGTATTATTCATAATTTATAGCTGGTGTATTTCAGTAGGCCAGGTCCATCAAGCCTATTCTTCTTGATTTTGTTAGCACCAGTTGCGACATGAATTCGGGTGTTTGTCCCACTAATTGTTTTTCAGACCAATGTAAACATCAAAGCAATATTATCAATGTTGTTTATGGTTATTACTATAGAGTGTAGAGGGTTTTGTTATATTGTAATTAAAAAAAGTTAAAAAAATAATTAAAATAGGTAATCTTATTGTTTGAACAATAGCTGTCAAATATTCATCTAGTGTCCAAATATTAGTGAAAAATGATTAGACGATACAGTTTATTAGTATAGGAAGTTTACTAATAATATTAGGAAGATTTAAAAAATGTAATATTTTTGTATTAAAATGTAAAAAGACAAGTATTTTGGTATTTTCTTCACATAGTTTAATTTTCAAAATATTTCGCTTATTTTTAGATAAGCGATAGAAGTGACAATAATTTAGTTTTTATTGATGTAATTGATTTACCTGTAATATACTTAATACTTAGTCTAAATATGGGATTTTGATAGCTGTCACTTTTATTATGTTCTATGGTGCCATGGTGGTACCAAACTTTTGGTTGAAAAATAATTCTTGTGCTTGGCTTAAAGCTTTTAAGCTTCTAAAGAAATATGTTCAAAAAAGAATTAAGTCAACTATGAATGATTTTATATTTTAAAAATCTAGAAGAATTGGACACAAATATTATAGTTAAGAAATTTTTATTTTAATAAATATATCTAGATTATCTAGTGAATAGTATACTAATTAGTTATATACAAATAGTTCAGGTTCATTTAACGAATCAAAAACAAAATTGCTATTGGCAGTGCACAAATCAGGTTTATCAAGTGCTGATGACATTATTGATGGGATGACAAAAAGAAAAAGTAAATGTCCTTATAGAGGTCAACGATTTTCTCCCACTACAATTATCAAATCAAAAAAAACTGAGTCAGCAATTCAAAACAAATAAAAATATCTTCTGGTAGCTGTCCCCTCATTATCACAGTAAGATTCAAAATGTTTTTTTTCTAATGCATTTGTTGTATGTAATTAATTCTAATAGCTAAATTTTTAAAACTTTTTTAGACGCTTTTCAAACAGTTAATTCAAATAAAGAAACAAATATTTTTAAACCATCTTATGATTCAGACAAAGATTTTCTATAGAAAATTGATAAAAGTCAAAGTATTTTTTTACAATATCAATAATAATATTAATATTTGAATAATAAAATTTAAAAAATGTATCTAATTTAAATGTTGTTAATACGTTTAATAAGCTATTTCATATACCTAATATAATCTATATTTACAATTAAAAATGAAAACAAGGAATAATATAAAAACATCAAATTGATTATGAAAATAAAATTTAGTAAATTAAAAACAAAAATCTACATTTTAAAGCAACCATTAAATTTTTTCTACAATGTTCAAGAAGTCATACAACCTATTTAACTTAGTATGCAAATAATTTATATTATATTATAATATACATTAATTATTATCTATTAAATAATTAATTTTTATCCATTAATTATTATATAATTTATACATAATGTTAGATATTATAATATAATGTTTAACTTAATCTAACTGTGACACAATGATTATGATTTGTTTTATTTAAATATTTTATTATTTTATATATCTTTTATGACGAATATGTTGGTTTTCATTTAAGCTGTAAAAGTTGTTGGTATTATGTCTTGCTAAATTTGCGTTATTATAAGCTGTATTAAAATTGAAATTATATTTTTAGTCTTATTATCAAGCTATTTAGGCTTTAAAAAATTGTGAATATTCTCTAGTAATAATTATGTTATTGTATATTTAAGCTTCTGACAGCAACTGTTTTATTTTATAGAGAACTGTTATTGATGGTATTAATTGTATAACACCTGAAAAACATGCCTCTTTATTAGTTGAACATATTGACAATACATAACATAATTTTATCTTCTGTTGGAACGTGGACAATTCAAAAAGACAAGGATATTCAATTATTATACTAAATAAGTTCTGATTGCAATGGCATTAAAGTTAAAAAAGTATTATATTGTGATCAAAATATTGAAAACTCAGGTAGGCAATACACAAAATATTATAATTAGTTTGCCATAACTTAAAAAAAAAAAATAAACTTATACAATGTTCACATAAAAATATATTCCTTGTACCCATGTAAATACATATTCTTTGATAAATTATGGTACTTATTTTTTTTTGATAATACTTTATAGGATCTGGTACTACAGCTGATATTTTAAAACTGCCTCAAGATAATAATATATTACAAAAACAGTCAAATATATCTGATGGTATGTGTATTATTTAGTAATATTCTATCATAAGTCATAACTATTAAACTATATAATATAGTTATTATTGTAACCAAATGCTATTTATTGACTAATAATTAAATTATTTGTAAATTTTTTGTATTATACTAATTTATACTTAAATACTTACCTATTTTCTGATAAATTGTATTGATTTGACAGATTTTTAACAGTTTATTCCTAACACTTTAGTAAATATAGTAAATATAAAATATGACATTGGCAATATTTTTAGTATTGTACAATCAAATAGTATTAGTATTAATGGCTAATAAAAATACATCAGCCAAATATATCATAAATATTGATAACATATTTCCTATTAAAAGTCATAATAATTAGAGTAACTGAAAAAAAAATTAAGACTGATGAAAACATTAAAAATACATTGATATTATACTTTATAATGTATAAAACTATCCTTTATTATATAATTATCTTGTAAAATGTATTTATGTATTAGGTTACTCAGCAGATTTAATAAATGTCAATGATGTTAGAAATAGTGTTAAAAGGTCATCAAGAATGTTAAGCTAACATGTAGTGTTATTATATTCTAATTCAAATTTTTATCAACGTTTAGTAAGACACTTACTATAGTTAATAAACTATTAATAGTTTAATTAGTACTTATACACCAATATCAACATTTTATAAATTTTTAACCACACATTTTAATGATAAGTAATTTTTAACTTTTTGTCATATCTACGAATTTTAAGACTACAATAAAATCTCTAGATAAGGGTATTACACTATTTTCAAATAACCAATTCGAATTAAACATATAATTTCTTAATAAAAAGCCTAATGATCATTGTAACCACACTTATCGAATTTGATTACCTACTTAACACTGCACGTCTGCACATAATGACAAAAATTATAAAATTAAAATAAAATTGTAAATTTTATCTGATAACTAATTAATATTAAACAAGATTTAATTTTCTATTTAATACTACAACAATTTGCAAGTAAATCCAACCTTCGTCTACTCCAGAGACAGGAAATTTATTGAAATAATAAAATATGCATCATAATATTAAAGAATATATTATAAATATTATAAAACAACAAGAAATCATAGGCCTACATTTAGTGTAAATTTAGGGGAGCTAGAAAAATAAATGGTATGTGGATGTGAGGGGGCTAAGTCCCCACCAACCTTCAATAATACTGTAATTACCTAAGTTAAAATAATTTTAAATTTTTACACAAATATATAAATAAAAAACTTAAATTAATCATACTTGTATAAATAATAAATAATTCTAGTAATATCTAACTAGGTTCTACCAATCAAAATGATAAAGAATTTAAGGTTTGTTTACAAAACAATTGCAAAAAATTCAGTAGAAAAAAAATAGAAAAAACATGGTACAGTATAAGAATATACAAAAATAAAAGACAACACAGGGTATTAGATGTTAAAGTGGTTTACTAAAATATATATATATATATATATATATATTACTTTTTTAATATTTTTAATATTATTAAAGAATACAATTATCAATTTTTTATCATCTTAAATTAAAGTATAAAAATTTAAAAAAAAACATATTGTAAGGAGATTCATATTTTTATATGATAAAAATCGGCTTTTTTAATATCACAACATGTATATATATATAATCAGAAAATCTACTTAATATAATATAAACAAAGGATCAAATTTTTATTTCTCAATTACAATTATTACAAATCAAAAACATTTATATAAACGTGAGATTTATGAATTATTTTTTAAAATAATAATCTTATTTACAGTTTTATTTGTTTAGTTGTTGTACAATAATTATCATGATTTCATGAAAAAACAATAATTGATAGTAATAATTGAATATATAAAAACTTATATGACTACTTAATTAATAAATTATTATACTTATCCTTCAAATGGTCTTATATTGAGGCGGACTGGGTATCGTGGGCAATTGCCCCTTTGCCGCCCTGGCTAGTTTTCTCTTGGTTTTTTACAATTATTTGGAATAACAACAAGACATTGATTGCAATACAAAACCTATGGAAAATTCACAGAAAGGTATCTCATCTTTGCTATGTACATACTTTATTTCAGAGTAATCGGGTAATATCCATTTCTTACACACAACACAACAACCCACTAAATTAAAATATACCCACAGTGTACGAGGTATATCTTGTCTCTTGAATGATATACTACAATTATCCATAAAATTGTACAATGATAAATTTGTTAATGGTTGAACGGCACTTTTTGAATAATCTTCATTTTTTTCTTTATTCGACACATCCAAATAACGACGTATGTACGATTTTTTTTGGCATTTCGTTATGACCATTGGGTTATCTAATAAATTCCATCCAAGATTTTTTCAAAAGATTTTGAGGAATATATATTAATGCATTGTGTTCTAGATTGAAGTATACTTTCTCAAGTTCTAGAAGACAGTGAGGTATATATGTCTGAAAAAATAATTAATAATTTTCTAATTATTCATAGGATTAAAACAACTAGATATATAAATTCAACATTTTTAATTGTAATATTTTTCATAGTTATAACTTGCATGGAAATTGAAATATCATAAAAACATAAAGTACAAATACAGAATATATTTTTAAGTTTGTTTGATATTTCACAATTTACTCAAAAATTAAAGGTTACACACTAGATTTGTTCTGTTGACAAAAAATTTGATTTTTACAAGTTAGAGAAAGAAAATAAAAAATAAGAACCAGTAAATATTGTCATTGTTATTATAATAATGTTATTATTAGTTGAGATAATAGAATAATGCAATTAATTATTGAAAACTAATAAAAGGTTGTTATGATTTTAAATAGGTATTAGAGTATTTATTACTGTAAATTATATCATATTTGAAACTGATTCCAGGTATAAATAATAAATATTTTTTTTTATCAAGTACTTACATAAAATATTAATACAATTTTTACATAACTATTTAGATATTCACTTTTTCTTTACGTCATTTATTATATTAATTTTTAAATACATATTATAAATTCCAAGTTCTAAATTAATAATGATGAATAATACATTTTTAGGATTTTACCTAAAATCTCAAAATTAATATATTTTTTAAATAATCTTGTTATGTACTATCCAAAAAACTAGAATCAACTAGTATACTAAAGTAATAATGCTGATTGGATATGAAGGTTGATGGTACTGTTGTACAATTTACATTAAAAACACAATACATTCAAAAGATAATGTAAAAATATCATGATTATCTACAGCTCATCAATGCATTGGAGAAAGAAATAACAGAACAAAATCACGGTTTATAAAAGTGCATTGTAAATAAGACAGTTAATAGATATAAATTCACAATATTACCAGTTCATTATATCTTGCAGATGACAAATCTATAGATTTTTAGGAACATTATTTCAAATGACAATTTTTTGAGGCCAGTAAAATCTAAATTTATGTATTTTAATGTATTACAAATTGATGTCATCGATATCCAATTCCAGAAGGTATCTTGATTAGTAGGTACTGCATATGCTTAGCACTTCAATGGGTAAACGACCAATTTCTACACGAATCGTTGGTAAATCACAGTTTTCCAGTTGAAGTGAAGTCAAACGTGTCATGTTCAATATACCCTTATCAAAACTATCAAGAGCTATACACTGGACAGCTGTTGGATCAAAACGATTAATAATGCGCTCCCGTAATTCATTGACCATGATTTTTCTCTTATAAGCTATAAATTGAATTGTATCGTCTTAAAAATTTACATCAAGTGATTCTATTAACAATAATTTATTGGATTTTTTGAACTCCAATTCTAACTTTCCACAGTTAACATTTGTGTGGTTCACAAATCTCAACATGGCGAAGTTGAGGTGGATCGTGTACGGTTCCGTTAAACATAAATATTGTTTATTATTTATTGTTTGTGTCACCACTCGCGATTTGAAAGTCCGAGCGTTCGACTGCTTTAAGTTTAAATTTTGAACTGTAACATATGAAACCGTATTATATTCAGACAACATTATTATTAAAATCGACGCGCACGTTTCGATTTATAAAAAACGAACAGTATTACAGAGTACTGGGCATTATACCACAGAATTATACGGTCGACATGGTGTTGGTAGTGCGGTCAAGGCATCGGGCAGTTGGACCCCGAGATAACAGCCAGATTTATTATCATGGAATTTTCATAAACGCATAAATCAGGACCAACTATGGACATAATATATAAATTCCCGTTACACTTCAATTTCTATCACAAATTTATGTATTTTAAAATTATATTATTAAAAAATATTTTATTTATAAGTTGTTTTCCGGAAAATCTTGAGAGATAGGACAAAAGTCGTAAGGCATTAAATTGACTCTAGTACATAAGTTTTGTGATTTTGATTTGTCGAAAACATGGTATTACAACATTTTAAAACATCGTACCTTGGCCAAGGGCTTTCAAAAACTAAAAATTTGAAATAACAACTTTTTGGAATAATGAAAAACTATTTCTATTGTATATTTACTTGTAAAACAATTCGACACCAAACGAAAATTTTTTTTTTATGTAATGGCGAGTGGCAATGCTGTGCGTCTTAAACCGGCGGAGACGGTAAACTACGACAAAATTATTAATGTAAATGATACAGGTAATAGATGGCAGATACGATATTATAAATATTCACTTTAGATATTCCATCGATACAAAAAATATAACGATAAAGAATACCATTGTATAACATACTAACAGACTGTGTTGCCTAAGATAGATAAAATAGTCTGGTCTAATCACGAACGATTTTTGTGGTTTGTACTACAAACAATGATTTGGTAAATCTTAGAATAACTATCAGTGTTTGCGAGAGTCCGTAATATTTTACTAATTGTGTTATGTTTTTTTCCTTGCTTTTTTTTTTTCGTATATCGATCACAATATTATGTTACGATAACTTAAAAATAATATTATCATTATTTATGTATATATTAGCCATTAGGTAAAACCATCAGATATATAATAACACGTATTAGCAGTGCCGTATGTAGAAATTAATTTACTCTACAGACACCTACATAAGTAAATTTACTGTTTGTTCTGAAAAATTCAACAATATTAACTTTATATTTACTCGAATAACTAGTATTCAGTGCGATATCTCAAGAGATTAATATTTATAGACTTACAGATTATTAAGTTATGAGATTAGTTTAAAATTCAAATGATTTATAATTATTTACAAATTTAAACAGACATAAAATTTTATTTTTAATTTAGTAATTGACTGTAGTTTAAATATGAACTTATTGTCATTAATACCAAAATCTTGATTATAACACAATACTGAATAACTATAAATAAAAATAAAATAACTTATAAACATAAATATTTTTTTTTCGTTATAATTTTGACTATTTGGAGAACTATAAAGCAAGACACTAATGATTTCTATTCTTCAACCAAATGTATGTCTCCATTATGTATGTTGTGTTTTATTAACTGTATAAATAAAAAAAGAATCCATTGATTTAAACATAATATTTTTATTGCAATAACAATATGTTTATGTCTAATTATAACAAGCAATTCTGTATTTTTTTATCTATTCAATTTATTCTCAAAACATATAATATAATTTATCACAAATACAGTGAATGAATAATATAATATAATCAAATAATAATGATTTTAAATCAGATAATTTAATCGATAATATCAATTAAACCCTAGAGTATAATATTGAAAATGTCAATAATCTATTAAACATTAATTCTTCAATTGATGATAATTTTATATTTGATACAGAAAAATGTTTTAGTTTTGAATTAGCTGATTGGTCAGTATAAGATATAATTGCACGTACTGCTCAGACTTTAAAGATATCCCATTCATCAAATAATATATGGCTCCAGTATGTAAGTTATATGAAAGGTTACATTGAAAAATGCGTCATTCAAAAAAAAGAAAATGAAACAATTTACTATCCAAAGTTTAATTAACCTAACCTAAGTAGCTTGATGTGGATATTGGTTATGTATATTAAGTATTACAAGAGTGCAGACATTTTTTGTTTTATTTTTGCTGAACACTAAAAAATAAGAATATTGATGTACGATTGTATAACTAACTTTCAAATAATAATACGAGTAACCTAAGAAATACTTTAAATAAAATTCTAACGCAAATCTGCTATATTGTGTTTGGATCAAAGAGAGAAAACAAAAAGTGAGCCGACATCTTTTTTAAAGTGGCTTATTAAGAAATGATAACATTGCACTTTAAATCAAATTTAATTTAATTTTGTGATATTTTTAATATTTTATTTTAATTTTCTTAGTAGTATGTTAAATTTTTTACATACAATAGTCAAGTGATCAATTATCACTTGATAGATGTTAATTACATTGTTGAAAATGAGCAATGCTATATCAATTCTATAAATTTAATCATTTCTACTTTAGTTGAAAATGTTATACATATTTTTTTTTTATATATACCATAATTATTTAATATATTCATTTTTTAGATAATGGATTGTTTCTGCAATATACCTTAGAAAAGTATATGATATGAAAAATGCATCAGTCAAAAAAAGAAGAAAATGAAACATTAAATAATTAAAAATAGCTTTATGTGTATATTGGGTACCTATAATATATATTTTATATTATATAATTATTATTATTGTATTTGTATACTTAAACCAAATTACGTTAATGGCAAATAAATTGAATGACACATCAATACTTTGTATTATAATACTGTTTATCTATACTAAATCAACTCGTCATCAATTTGTTAGGTAAAGGTAAGCTGGAGCTTAAAAAATGGGCAAAATACTGTCAAGACGTCCTTCAACATATTTCTATCAACGACTAAGTCATGAAGTCGTCATTTGACCCGAAAGATAACTGTTTGGTTAAAATCTTAGATCTACATTAATTAATATTATTCATTCACTAATATGCTACCAAAGTGATTTTGTTGAATGTATGAATAATTGTTTTTTTTGTAAAAAAATTCAATGTAAAAAACAATTTGATGTTTACCATCGATATTATTTATTTTTTGGGAAATAATTCTTCAAATTTCAATTGCTATTAGTAGTATAAACTTTTAAACTAAATTAAATTATTAAATGCAAATTGGTTTTTTTTTCACATAGTACACCTAATAATTTCCTATTATCTACAGAATATAGAAGTATACTACTATATTATATATTGATTTTTAAGTAGACAATAGAATCAATTATAATAATCAATTATCAATTAATTATGTATAAATAAATTTATTTAGTAGAATAAATCAATGTTATTAATAATTTTACATTTAGTGTCAATTACATTTAATGTTTAAGAGTATTTTTATTTAAGTAAAGTGTAATTGACTTTCATGCCATCCATGGACCTCTTTTTCCTAATTGGGCTGCGTGTCGTTCCAAAGTATTTATTGGTTTTTTCAAACGGTTCCACGGGATCCCAGGCTTTAGGAGGATGTCCAAAATGTGGGTCGCTGTACCCCGCCGTCGTTGTTGTTGGATCCGAATTCCAACTGCACCTCTTTTTCCTTTCACCCATCACTTGTAGATCTATTCATAGATTAACATAATTAATTTTTATGAAGTGATATATAAAAATATGACAATATTATCCACAAACTAATTTATTTAATTTTAATTTTTGTTGTTTTTATCATTTTTTTTTTTTTTTTTTTGATAATATTATTCACATCACAGAAGCAGATTTATTATTGGTTATTTAAATATTACAATTTATTAATAAAGGAACAAAGAATTTGTTCATATTATGACTAATATTTTCAAATTATTTATAAACATAAAAAATTGAAACACAATGAGTATTTTAAATATCTGTATTTCATCATTTTAAAATATTAAAAAATGCTTTTTCTCACAATTTTTTGTTAAGTATTAAAAATAATTTTAAATGATTTTTGAGAATTAATTTTAATAGTTTTTAATCATTTGTAAACATTTAAATAATGTTTAAAAAATATTATTTTCATTTAATAAGAATCATATATATTTAAAATAATGTTTTAACATTTTGTTTTGAATGGAAAACTGGCCATTTGAACATTTTGTTAACAACTATAAAATAATGCATAAGCCGTTTTTCAATTTATTTTTAAACATTTTAAAAACATTTTCTTGCTACTAGGTATAATATAAGCTTAAAATTAAAAATTATTAAGTCTATAAAATAGGTAATATCCTCAGCATATTATATCATTTTATTGCCAATTTACCATTATTATTATTTTTTTATTTTTAGTGGAGGAAAATTGTGAAATATTAGATTGTATTAAGTCGTACTTATGAAGTATTTACAACTATGACAGTAGAAAATAATATAAAAAACTAAAAGCATATTAATAAAATATTATGTTTAAAAATAATAAAACAAAATTAAATAATAACATTGGTAATGGTAAAATAAAGTAATAAGTCTTAACAATAAATAAAAATATACATGTACAAAAAAAATAATATCTATAAATATTTTATAACGATAAAGATTATAATTGTTTACTTTCTAGATGCGGGAGCTGATGCTGATCGTATAGGTCCATGGACCTCTTTTTCCTAATTGGGCTGCGTGTCGTTCCAAAGTATTTATTGGTTTTTTCAAACGGTTCCACGGGATCCCAGGCTTTAGGAGGATGTCCAAAATGTGGGTCACTGTACCCCGCCGTTGTTGTTGTTGGATCCGAATTCCAACTGCACCTCTTTTTCCTTTCACCCATCACTTGTAAATATATTCATAGATTAACATAATTTTTTTTTATTAAGCAATATTTAAAAATTCGACAATATTGGATAGATAGGTATAAAAGCGATAGGTACTTGCGTTCCAAAGTATTAATAAAAATAAATAAACATTTATGTATTTCATATTTAAGAGTATGTTAGCGCAATATTTGTTTTTTCTCTCATACCCACATGCGACATATTATGTAAAATGTTTTCACGTAAAATCAATTTTAGTGACTGAGATTACTATGAAAAAAATCACAATGATTGTAATTGAAAAAATAATCTTTTACAAATTTTTTACAGTTTTCTAAAAAATAGTATTTTTATTGATGTTCCAATTTTAATATCATTTTAAAATATTAAAAAATGCTTTTTCTCACAATTGTTAAATATTAAAAATATTTTTAAATGATTTTTAAGAATTTAAAATAATGTTTTATCATTTTATTTAGAATAGAAAACTGGTCGTTTGAACATTTTATTAACGTTTATAAATTAATGAATAAACCATTTTCCAATTTTTTTTTAAACATTTAAAAAATATTTTTTCGTTACATGGTATAATACAGCTTAAAATTAATTATTACCAAGTATATATAATAGCTAATATCCTCAGCATATTATATTATTTTATTGCCGATTTACCATTATTATTATTTTTGTATTTTAGTGGAGGAAAATTGTGAAATATTAGATTGTATAAAGTGTTTATGCAGTATTTATAACAATCACATTAGAAAAAAATATATACAGTTAAAAACAAATCAATAAGATATAAAATAAAAATATAATGTTTAAAAATAATAACATTGGTAATGATAAAATAAAGTAATAAGTCTAACAATAAATAAAAATATACACGCACAAAAAATAATATCTATAAATATTTTATAACGATAAAGATTATAATTTTTACCTTCTAGATTCGGGAGCTGATGCTGTGCTTCTATCGGTTTTGTCTGCGGAATCGTGTCGGGTGCATCATAGGTCGGCATCGCCTGTACATAGACAGTGACTCCGAGAATCATGAATAAACTTGCAATGGCAGATGATTTCATTTTGTTGAAGAGCTGAAATGATACGAAAAATGTTATTGGAAAAATTCCTAAATAAAATAAAAACGACAGGCAAGAGAGTATAAAAAATATGTCACGAGACAAAAAAATAATGTTCGGAAATCGCGGAGTACTTACACGAAAAAAGTAATCTTGAAAATAAAGGTGACTATTGAGACATAAATGGCGATCGGCGCTCCTGCGCACCCCCTTTTATGCCCTGACTGCGGCGGCGGCTTTCGGTGTTGAAGTGGTGGTGGTGGTGGTGGTGGTTGTTTCCACCACCGATTACGCGTCGAAGGCCTATAAAGACAGTAGCCTACCGGAGCATCAGGCGAACGGAAATTCTATTTGGTGAACTACCCTCCGACCTTCCTGCTCACCCATCATTCGGTCAGCCCACTCAACCACCCTCGTCGAAAAGTACTGTTTCGTTGTGGGTGGTATTTGTACCATAGCTTTTATACGCATGGCATTTTAGATGTTATTGTTGCCTTCCATGTTTTATACAGTGCCTTACTGCCTCGTATCAATGGTGACTAACAGGTAGTTTTAGAAATGAAACTAACTGCAAGAAAAAGATATTGAGATGGGTCGTCACTCGTCGCCTGCAGCGCGTTACAATGGTTATTTTTCTTTAAAGCCGAGAAAATGTTCGGATCTCACGTATTGCTCTCAACCTTCAACCTATTATTACCACGCAGCCGGTGCCGTGTTCTGTGACTGACCTACTTGGCCGGTGTCGTGTTCTGTGACTAACAAACGCGGGCGGCGCCGTATTCAGTGACTGACCAATGACTATACGCACTAAACCCCAGCCATGCAATCGCCGATGAACGCACAATTTTAATAATGTGATAAATAATAAGTTGGTAATAATATTAGGTTAATGAATATAATAATAATATTTTAATTTGCACTTATTGATCACAGCACAAGCACAATGAATTTATGAATAAGATATAATATTGTAAACCTTAAATTGTTAAATACGTTGTAACGGACAAAATTCAATTTCTTATATTAACATATTATTATATGATGCGATAGCGCTCTCCGTCCCTCGGGCCCCTCTGCCGAAGTCCGAAGACGACACCGATCTATTTAAAGACGTGCACACACACTATCACCATTGCCCAGTACCCGTGGTTTGGAGTGACCGGCCGTCAATAGATTAATTATTTATAAGCCATCAATTAAAATATTCAATATAGAATATATCGGCTATGCAATATTATATAACCATTATGTAATGTCGTCGACGTACTTTGTTCGGTGCATGATACGGTAAACGAAATACTGGTACGGTCCAAAATAGTCAAAGTTTCCCAAACTTTTAGCAAAAAAAAAAAAAAATAATAAAATATCAACAATTATTTTTAATTAAATTTAATTTTACCGACGATCGATGGGAAACCACGACTCACGAGTGACTGCGAGTGAAAATAATACGATAACGATAAGATACGATAAATATCTATTAATCGATCATTGTCACGAACTATAATATACAGCAAGTTCTCACCAGTACATCATTCGCAATAGTAGATTGAGTGTGTTATATTTTTGACTTAAACAAAAATTATACCTAATACGTATCATATAATGGACAATTTTGAAAGAGGCAGTGAGTTAATAGTACATCAGAAATATTCTTATGTGGTTTTTAGGAAGAATAATAATTCTATAAGGTGGAAATGCATACAAAACACAAATTTTAAATGCCTAGGAAAAGTAACAACTAATTTGATCAAATTGATAAGCTATAATATTTTTATATCATAATATATTTTAATTTATGTATTTATGGAACTAACTGAAATTCCAGTACGTAAATTTAACTAATGAAATTTCACATAAGTGCACAGTTAACAACAAAATAAAGGAAATAATATTGTTTTTTAAAATAGTATTAAGGAAAAATCTATAGAAACACGAGAAACCCCAAGTCAAATATTGTCAACTATCATGCACAACATTCCAAGTTAGACAATAATTATTTTATTATTTAAAAATGTATTGAATATCGTTGTAATGTTATGAATTTTATGTACAGAGCATACAGTTGTAGAAGGCGGAAATTTTTACGAGATTATATTATAAACATAATATAATATAAAAATTATAAATATAGAACATAATAAACGTCGTACCATTATGACAACATCAGACGCCAGTTAAAAAAAGCGCTAGAGTTCTATCATATTATTATCGTATATTCAATGGATCCATTATAATTCCACTGTTGTTACAATATGGATAGGTATAGTAGTACTCATCAAACCATACTTAATGTATAATACCCGCTTACTTATTATATTATATTTATATATATTATTCTACTGTACGTGTGTATGCCACTGAACACCTTATAAACGGTTGGACTGATTTGAATGAATTGTTTTGTATGCGTTTGGGTGACGCCCTGGATGGTTTAGATTCACAAATCAGCCCGAAGTTAATTATTAGTGCACCCTTTCACTGCTTAAGGAACCTCTGTACAATATTTCAAGTATTTTTAATTGTTTAATAATTGTTTGATATTTTTTCTAAGCGGTTGCTAGGATACTAAAAATATCAAAAAATAAAAAAAAACAGAAATTTTTAAGTGAATATTTGATAAAAAGTTGATATATCGGAAATATCGTCTATACACCAAATCAGAAAACCAAAAATATTATTTATCCTCACGCTCAATGTTTGCATAAGGCAACCAAACTTAAGACGGGTGCATTTTATAAGGACGACGAAGTGCACGGGGACAGCTAGTTGTTATATAAATTGTAATAATATGTACATTGACCATTGGCGCCTACACAGAATGTTAACAAAAACGTCGTCTCTGCGACGCCACTGCAGACTTCTCCAAAATATGTCCCATAATACATCAGTTAATAACGCCCCGCTGAGGTGGTCGATTTTTGAACACACGAAATAATAATGCGATAGATTGTTCCGAAGTATAAATGCGTACCTATACAATACCTACATCTGGCAGTTAGCTTGACATTTTTTCTTAAAAATATATTTTTTACACGAGTAGAAAAAATACAAATTGTTTGATTTTACAGAATCAATACAGATAATATATCCTGGATGTGTATTAAATACCCTATCGGTTTTTCGTTATTTTATTTTATATTATTTAATTATTTATTATTATGGTATATTATATTGATATTCAGCGGTAATATATTTTATACGTAATCAGCTTCTATTTTAGTGTGCAGTACCGAAATGCGTGTGTAATATATGAACTAAAAAAAGTATACGTGTATTAACAAAAGTTTTTAGAGTTTTTACTTATGTGCAAATATCTAAGACATATTTTAAAAATAGTAGTATGGTATTGAGTATATCAGAATATCACTACTACAGTAATACAAAAACAGTTATTTTATTCCAGTGGATGAGTGTAGTAACATCTCATATAATCATATATATTATAATATATTGTATGGTACAGTATACCTACAGAATCTTGGCGCCCGATGTTATGTAGACCAGCCAAGTATAATAATAACGTTCCTACAAATGACACCTTTGTATTTTACCTTTTACATTATAAAGATTTATAGACTCGGACGATGGCGACAATAATGATTTTATCTACGGTTCACATCGCACGACGTACGTTCTTATGGATACTCTTTAAAATGGTAGGTAGGTCCTACTAAACACTATTCATTCTGCCGAAATATTATTCGACAGACAATATATTTTTTGAACAAAAGTAACGCAGTACGCAGTACGGCGTCAGGAAGTCGGACATTTGCATCCCCTGTACCATGTACAATATACATAAATTATGTAGACGACACACGTGCACTTGTCGTCTTTTCTGTGTTTCTCGTTTTTTTATTCTACCCTGTACAGCGACAAGTAATATAAATCGTCCTCTGTATAGTTTCTGCTTAGAGAACGCGTGACCGTCTTCATTGTGGGTGGTATTTGTACCATAACTTTTATACGTATTGCATTTTAAGTGTTATTGTTGCTTTCCGTGTTTTATACAGTACCTCACGGCCCCCTTAAGAATTTGACGGGTCGTTTTAGAAATGAAACGAACAGCGGGAAATATATATTGAAATGGGTCGTGTCCAGTGCGTTACAATGGTCATTTTTCTATAAAGCCGAGAAAATGTTCGAATCTCACGTATTACTCTTGACCTTCGGCTTATTATTACCAGGCGGTCGGTGCCGTGTTCTGTGACTGACCATATGCACGAAGCCCCAGACATGCAATCCCCGAAGAACGTACGATTTTAATAATGTGATAAATAATAAGTTGATAATATTATAAGGTTAATGAAAATAATTTTCGGTTATTGCATAGCGCAAACACAATGAATAAGATATAATTGTCCACCCTAAATTGTTAAAATAGGTCTAAACCAATAAATTATTTAGTTGAGTTATAACTGAGAATTGAAATATTCACGTAATAAAGTGTACTGTGTATTGAGAATACATATAGCGGCAGCTGGCAACGAAATTATGATGTCATGTGTATTTTTTATTAACTATGGCTTGCTAAATAATTGTTGTGAATATTTTTTAATGGTATTTCTGTTTTCATCTCTTTTGATACTAAATGTTGTTGTTTTTTATAGTGTTTTTGTCCTAAATCCTAATATTAAGTAATTAGAATAGGTGCGTATTATGTACATGAATAAATAAAATTTATCGATAACGTTTAATAGCTTGAATCGCACCATCTTGTCACTCTTTTAATAATTTTTCGATTCACATATTTTTTCGTTTTTTGATAAATTTAATGTGAAATTGTTCCAAATCGTACGCTTTACATACAATTTTTTTCAAAATCGGTATAAGATAAAGTACCTATAAAATTATAAAATATAAAAATTCGAAATTCCAACAAAAAACTGCGTCGTAGATGATATTATTAGTGTTGTATATGTATGTATATTATAAGCGTATAAATTTATTTTTCTTTCGAACAATCACACATGGGGCCAAACACCACCCTACACCACAAGCATTGTGTGCGGGATTCCTATAACGAGCGAAACACATTTCAAGATTGCTGTGAATAAGTCAAACACCTAGCAATATGTGTATAGGCTTATATACAGTGGGCGCCTGTATTCTTTACATAAAAACATAATAAGTACGACAAAGAATGCCTACCCGAAATAATATATCCGCCCTAACCGATCGGCGCGTCGAAAAATAACAATTATTTTCCAACTGAAATCTAAAATACCTAGCTAAAAATACGACGCAGTAGACATCGTCTTTTACGTTTATACGATCGGGATACGCGTTTCTGGAAAACACATTTATGACCTCCAACGACTTGAGATTTATAAGATTTTACTCAATTCTTTTAGAATCGAAGGATTTTAAAACCATCATAAATTACATTGATAGTCAACGAACTGCGTCGTAGTTTTGGATTTTGAAAAATAAAATATCAACAAAAGGATAAAGGTTCTTCTTTACACATGAATTGACTGTCCGGATAAGGGGATGGTAACAATTTATTATTGACATAAATTAGAAAGTATGTGTTATATAATAACAGTGTGCGAGGACCGGCCTTCGAGAAGCGTATTTGTTCTTTTTTCATTATATATACTCGTAAATATAATAATAATAATATTTTCGTATATAATAGGGTTTCAAAAACCTCTATAGTATTCATCATACAATATTATATTATACCTCTTATTTACTTTGTTTACTTTTAGACTTTAGTACACTTTGACTTAAGGCCCATAACCGGTAATGCTTAGATTAATAGATTATAATATAAATATTAGAAAAAAAAATTATATTATTAATAAAACATAATTACTATTAATACTATGACGATTATTAATTGTGCCGCAACTAGCGTGTGACCGGGGGTGCTCACTGCTCAACATCACCAAGAGTCCTCAATTAATAAATTGGGTCCCCGAAATTTATAGAAGTCTTAAGAGGATACCAGCGTAGTATTATAGTTATTTCTCTCTAACCCACGCGCAACATAGCAAATTTTACGTTCACAAAAATGGCTATAACCATATTAATTTCTCGAATTAGAGTGAAATGACTTATTATAGAATTTGAACCATGTTATAGAATAACATTTTATTTTTCACCATATAAGGGCATTCGATTTAAAAGATACCACATTCGTACGTATTGTATTATTGAAACCATTATTTTTGACCGGAAAAATACATTAGAAGACACCCACCTACTTATTATTGTTATATAAATTGTAATAATATGTTCACTGGCGTCTATACAGAATGTTAACAAAAACGTCGTCCCATAATATATCGGTGTTGAAATTACACCTTGCTGAGGTGGTCGATTTTCGAACGCGCGAAATAATAATGCGTATATATACCATATGCCCGTATACATAAATGCGTATACAATACCTACATCCGGCCGTTAGCTTGACATTTTTTCTTAAGATATATTTTTTTTTTTTCAGGTGTAGAAAAAAATATTGACTGTTTCATTATACAGAATCATACAAATCATATCATTCAGTATACAGATATATATTGTACGTGTATTAAACACGGTATCGGTTTTTCGTTTAATTTAAAATCATATAAACTATTGTTGTTAATAACGGAATAGAAACATAAAAACGTACCTATTACACTTTTTATATTCTGAAGGTCAGAAATGGTTAATATATAATATGTATACGTTTTAGCTTAGTGCGATTGGGTATAATATATCAATACATTTATATTGTATACATGTTTAAATGTTTTTGTGAGCACGATAATTAGTAGCACCAGACTAATTTTTCAAATCCTAAAAAGCGTTTTGATAATAACCGGGCCAGTGATGAGATAAACCTCTATGAGATCTGAACACTTTCGAACATATCTTCATCTCAAAGTTTACTTTGAACGTATCATAAGTATAACATAAATATTAAATACATTATATATAGGTATCTAGTTATTAGTTATATAGGTAGGTACCTAGTTATTATCAAACCACAAAAAATTGGTAAATATCATATAATATTATTTTTTATGTTAAATATCGTATTGCATAATGTTTTTATTTTGTTTTTTAAGGTACAATTTTTGTTATTTTCTTGTAATTCAAAAAAATATCTGCGGAAACTTAAATAATTCTTAGTTATTAGCTACTTATGATACATAATTAAATTTTTATTTTCTATGAACATTGGCATTTTATATACTTGAATCTATTCACACTGTACGTTTTGCTCAATAACACGCCGGTTTTTGACTTAAGACTAAAAGTTAATAACAGTGGCAGTTTACCATGGCATCAATGGCATATATTATTTTAAGTTTTTCTCTTAAACATTTTTTGAATTATGTAGGTACAAATGACAAATGGCAATAATCGACAATGTTGAATGCAGATTGCAGGTATAGTTTTAGATATGTTAAAGAAGTGTACATAAATAAAATATGTATAATGATTATATTGAATTATAATATTATATTATGTTGTTAGGCGCTTTTTTCCGAATACCGAAGAGCAGACGGTTTTTTATCAACCTTATTCTATATATAGTCGTATAGGTACCTATGAATATATATCATCAATTTTAATATTATATTAATATTTTTTAATGCATTTTATTGAATGAAAAATAACTTATGATAGTTTAAATAATATAATATATACATTATCATCCTCGTGTCTAATCGATATGTTTATCATTTGTAACGTGTCTATACGAAATATGTTTATTGTATTTTGAAAGCATACTTATAGGAGAGTTAGTACCCCAGCAAACACACATAATCTATTATAGCTATACTAAACGTCTATCAGTCTACGCAGACGTCTACAACGTCTACGGTCTATATACACACAAATTTGATGGTATATAACATATTTTAATACAATGTCAGTTAGACGTTATGAAAAATACTTTGAGTAGATAATTTTAAATGTCTATTAGTAGATGATTTTTAGACATTTCATAATAGGCTGTAGACAGACAGTTTTAGACATCTATTGGTTGACGATTTGTAGAGGGTTTTTCTGCATTGTACCTATAATAGACTGTATAGATAGGCAATTATAAACATCTATTATTGGTTAACAATTTGTAACTGTAAACCTGACCTACAGGTGATTTCTGAATAACAACATTTTAAAAGAACGCTTCAAAAGAATATTCTATACACGGTTAGACCATTGAACTATATGATATGTTATCGTATAGTTCAATGGGTTAGACAAAATGTGAACCAATTAATCTGCCAAAGGGGAAATACCACGATAGTATAATATAATATAATAGATAATATTATAATTATCTTTAATAATTGTGGATATAATAACCAAGCGCGATATGATAACGTCGTAGCAGGCCGTTATTTGCCCATTATTTTAGTGATTATATGTTCCGCTTGCACGTACGTGTGTGTAAATAAAGTTTATTATATATATATATATATATATATATATATAGGTATCACCAAGAGTGAAGACTATAGAGATATTTCCAGCCTTAATGATAGGTATTTTATTACTCTATGAACTTTTATCTACAGCGATTGTGGCTCGTCCGAAAAACCCTCGGAAAAACCTTGTGGGCCATGGCGTAGTCGACTAATTAGTCGTGAAAAAATAACCCAATCTGATATGCGTTACCGTCCGGCGTTCGTCATTTCACAGTTGTACCTGTACCTAT
The DNA here is from genome assembly GCF_003676215.2 of Rhopalosiphum maidis. Lineage (NCBI taxonomy): Eukaryota > Metazoa > Arthropoda > Insecta > Hemiptera > Aphididae > Rhopalosiphum > Rhopalosiphum maidis. The sequence continues at coordinate 8,978,088 of NC_040879.1, forward strand.
TTACACTAACAGACAGCAGTTATTTCATTGCGGGCGGAATTTCAACAGTCAACATATTTTGCCATTTGTGAGTACGATAATTAGTTAAATTAAAATTAAAAAATCTTTCAAATATTAGTCAACGAATTGGGTAGAAGTAAACAATTCCGTAGGTTTCGTTCATATATTGAAAATAATTCCAACATTATTATTAGCAGTAACAGTAATAGTAACCTATTGTAATTTGACTAATACTAGTCAGTTCACTATTAGTTCCATTCCAATAACTTCAAACTCAATAAAATATATAATGTAATGAATATAATATTTTTATAATGTATAATATAGTTATTATTATACATAATAATACTCACCAGTTATATTTTTATTTTTATTTGATAATATATGTTGTACATTTTATGTTTAAAGTTTATTTTATTATTTTTATATTGGATCATGATATATAACTTAATAGTTATAAATTAAAATATTGTTATTCCAATATTTTATTTGATGATAAATATATTATACTTTAAAATGTGTATGCTATATTGCTATATGAGTCAATAAATTACCTAGTTTATTAGTACATCAATATCAACATGTATATAAATAGCTTGTGTGTTAACACATTTACAATAATCTTAGTTTAATTGTTTGTTTAAGTATCCATATAACACAATAAAAGTAGATCATTTAAATTCTTAGTGTTCTAGTTTTTATATCTACATAATAAGAAAACTAAAAACTCACTCTGTTGTACTGCCATATGGCGGAACAGTGTTAATAGGTTTGTTAGTATAAATAGCTTATAATTAATTTAAATATTTAAATATTTCATTGCTCATTGCAAATAATAATAAATATAGTATTATATTATAGTAATCAATCCATGAATAGTAAAAGTAGGACTAATGATCATTGTAAACCCATACAAAAATTATATATTAATGTCACCAAAAATTATGGCTCTGGAAAATTATTAATTAAAATACTATTAAATTAAATTATAATCAAAATGCATTTCATACATTAATATAGGTGCCTATGCAAATTTGAGGGTTTAGTTATATTTATTCGGAATGATATTGTATTTCATACACTATAAATATAAACAGTGGATGCTAATTGTCTTTATTCAATAACAAAATAAAATATGGAAGGATTTCAGTTTACAGCTCTCTAAGTGTTAATATAATTACATTTATTGTGAATATAGACATAACATTATAACTATAACAATGAAGTCAATTTCTACAAACACGTTACACTTATCTTAATAGGTTAGGCTTTAAATAAAATGAAACATATTTTCATACAAGAACTATTCTATCATTATCAGAATCAAAAGACATTTGCCTTAAAATCCAACCATTTCTTATTACCTATCGATTATCGATAATTATCAGTTAATATAATGCATATTAATAAACAATTAAAATAATTTATAATCATTATTTTTAAAAATGTCTAACTCTGTTACCAATACAGGCATAGCTTAAAGGAGATATCGAAAATGATATCTTTAAACAAAAAAAAAAAAAATAAACCAGTATAATATATTTTTTTATATTTAAAATGTGTAAAATAAAATTGTAAATTTTATCTGATAACTAATTAATATTAAACAAGATTTAATTTTCTATTTAATACTACAACAATTTGCAAGTTAGTCCAACCTTCGTCTACTCCAAAGACAGGAAATTTATTGAAATAATAAAATATGCATCAAAATATTAAAGAATATATTATAAATATTATTAAACAACAAGAAATCTTAAGCCTACATTAATTGTAAATTTAGGGGAGCTAGAAAAATGTATGGTACATGGATGTGAGAAGGTCTTGTCCCCACCCACCTTCCATAGTACTGTAATTACCTATGTTAAAATAATTTTAAATTTGTACACAAATATATAAATAAAAAACTTAAATTAATCATACTTGTATAAATAATAAATAATTCTAGTAATATCTAACTAGGTTTTACCAAAAAAAAAATGATAAAAAATTTAAGAATCGTTTATAAAAAAATTGCAAAAAATTGAGTAGAAAAAAAATAGAAAAAACGTGGTACAGTATAAAAATATACAAAAATAAAAGACAACACAGGATATTAGATGCTAAAGTGGTTTACTATGTTTAATTAATTGGATTTTTACATAAAACAAAAATAAAAAAAATAAAAGGTTATTGTACACATATATATATATAATTATGTATATATTTTTTTCTTATTTTAATTTTAATATAATATGTTGCTTATTAAATTATGTTATGTTGAATAATTTTTATACTGTAATTTTATTTATCATGCAGTAGTAGTAAATAATATTACAATTGTATTTGTTTATTAGTTTTTTTAAATTTACTATCTATATTTTTAAAATTCTCTAACTGTCTTTCTGCAATACAAGCATAACATAAAGGAGACAGATAATTGTAACTGATATCTTTAATAACAATTATGTATACACTCTGTTTTTGATTAATAAAAAAAACACTTGGTTAATATCTATAATATATTTTGTATCTTAAATGTGTAAATACAATTATAAAATGTAATTACTAATTAATAATTAGTAACAATATTTAATTTTTTATTTAATACTACAAATTTTTGGAATATAACTTATTCATCTATTTTGATGACAAAATTACAAAAATTTGATAGTAGTCTGTTGTTTAACACCAGAATTTATACTGATAAATTGTTATTGAATTTTTCAATATATCCTGATATATCAAACAATGAAGAGATTAGTATTTCAAAAGACATGAGTTTATAATAAATATATTAAATAATAAGTTAATTTTATCAATTGCATTCCTTATAAGTGCCAATAAAAAAGAAATTATTATCTTCATTTAAAAAAAGATCTCTACATTTATAATTATATCCCCTTATGTACCATACCAATACACATCAATTAAGTAAGTTTTTAATATGTCCTCATTTATGACAAAAAATATTTTTAATAATTATGAATCAAATATATTATTAAACATTAATAAACTCAGTAATCTATTTAAAAGTTAATACAATTTACATTTGTGCATATAGATATTTTAGTCTGAACAACAAAATAGTAGATGTCAAACTATAGGTAATACCATTTCACTAATATTATAAAAAAAATCAATTAGATTTGAACTAAATGTTTTTCCAAATTAAAATTATCCTCAACTACGCATACACTATAAGATAATCAACTAGACTTTATAATATTTTGTATAACATGACATTTAAATTTAAGATACATTGTACATTTACGGTTATTGTTTGCACAAATCTTCCTATGCTTGATCAAAATTAAAGCAATTCATCAACTATATTATAATAATTAATATTATGTATTACTTTTTTAATATTTTTAATATTATTGAAGAATACAATTATCAATTTTTATTATCTTAAGTTATAGTAAGGACAATATTTGTTAAATATTTTTCTATAAAAATTTAAAAAAACATATAGAAAGGAGATTTATATTTTTATACAATCAAAATCGGCTATTTTAATATCACAACATGCATATATATGATCAGAAAGTCTACTTAATTTAATATAAACACAGGATCATATTATTATTTCACAGTTGCAATTATTACAAATCAAAAACATTCAAATAAACGTGAGATTTATGAATTATTTTTTAAAATAATAATCTTATTTACAGTTTTATTTGTTTAGTTGTTGTACAATAATTATCATGATTTCATGAAAAAACAATAATTGATAGTAATGATTGAATATATAAAAACTTATATGACTACTTAATTAATAAATTATTATACTTATCCTTCAAATGGTCTTATATTGAGGCGGACTGGGTATCGTGGGCAATTGCCCCTTTGCCACCCTGGCTAGTTTTCTCTTGGTTTTTTACAATTATTTGGAATAACAACAAGACATTGATTGCATTACAAAACCTATGGAAAATTCACAGAAAGGTATCTCATCTTTGCTATGTACATACTTTATTTGAGAGTAATCGGGTAATATCCATCTCTTACACACAACACAACAACCCACTAAATTAAAATATACCCACAGTGTACGAGGTATATCTTGTCTCTTGAATGATATACTACAATTATCCATAAAATTGTACAATGATAAGTTTGTTAGTGGTTGAAAGGTAATTTTTGAATAATCTTCATTTTTTTCTTTATTCAACACATCCAAATAACGACATATGTACAATTTTTTTTGGCATTTCGTTATGACCATTGGGTTATCTAATAAATTCCATCCAAGATTTTTTCAAAAGATTTTGAGGAATATATAATAATGTATTGTGTTCTAGATTGAAGTATAGTTTCTCAAGTTCTAGAAGACAGTGAGGTATATTTGTCTGAAAAAAAATAAACAATAATTTTCTAATTATTCATAGGATTAAAACAACTAGATATTTAAATTCAGATTTTTTAAATAGTAATATTTTTCATAATTATAACCTGCATGGAAATTGAAATATCATAAAAACTCAAAGTACAAACACAATTATCCATAAAATTGTACATTGATAAATTTGTTAGTGGTTGAACGGTAATTTTTGAATAATCTTCATGTTTTTCTTTATTCGACACATCCAAATAACGACGTAGGTACGATTTTTTTTGGCATTTCGTTAAGACCATTGGGTTATCTAATAAAATCCATCCAAGATTTTTTCCAAAAAAAAGATTTTGAGGAACATACATTAATGTATTGTAATCTAGATTAAAGTATACTTTCTCAAGTTCTAGAAGACAGTGAGGTATATATGTCTGAAAAAAAAATCAATAATTTTCTAATTATTCATAGGATTAAAACAACTAGATATATAAATTCAACATTTTTTAATTGTAATATTTTTCATAGTTATAACCTGCATGGAAATTGAAATATCATAAAAACACAAAGTACAAATACAGAATATATTTTTAAGTTTGTTTGATATTTCACAATTTACTCAAAAATTAAAGGTTACACACTAGATTTGTTCTGTTGACAAAAAATTTGATTTTTACAAGTTAGAAAAATAAAATAAAAATAAGAACCAGTAATTATTGTCATAGTTATTAAAATAATGTTATCATTAGTTGAGATAATAGAATAATGCAGTTAATTATTGAAAACTATTAAAAGATTCCTGGTATAAGTAATAAACATTTTTTTTTTATCAAATACTTACATAAAATATAAATACAATTTTTATAACTACTTAACTATTTAGATATTCACTTTTTCTTTACGTCATTTATTATATTAATTTTTAAATACATATTATAAATTCCAAGTTCTAAATTAATAATGAAGAATAATATATTTTAGGATTTTACCTAAAATCTCAAAATTAATATATTTTTTAAATAATCTTGTGATGTATATTCCAAAAGACTAGAATCAACTAGTATACTAAAGTAATTACGCTGATTGGATATGAAAGTAGATGGTACTGTTGTACAATTTACATTAAAAATACAATATATTCAAAAGATAATGTAAAACAATATCATGACTATCCACAGCTAATCAATGTATTGGAGAAAGAAATCACAGAACAAAATCACGGTTTATAAAAGTGCATTGTAAATAAGACAGTTAATAGATATAAATTCACAGTATTACCAGTTCATTATATCTTGCAGATGACAAATCTATAGATTTTTCAAGAACATTATTTCAAATGGCAATCTTTTGAGGTCAGTAGAATCTAAATTTAAGTATTTTAATGTATTACAAATTGATGTCATTGATATCCAATTCCAGAAGTTGTCTTGATTAGTAGGTAGTTTACTACCCCGTATGCTTAGCACTTCAATCGGTAAACGGCCAATTTCTACATGAATCGTTGGTAAATCACAGTTTTCCAGTTGAAGTGAAGTCAAACATGTCATGTTCAATATACGCTTATCAAAACTGTCAAGAGCTATACACTGGACAGCTGTTGGATCAAAACGATTAATAATGCGCTCCCGTAATTCATTGACCATGATTTTTCTCTCATCAGCCATAATTCGAATTATATCGTCCAAAAAGTTGATGTCCAGTGATTCTATTAGCAATAGTTTATTGGGTTTTTTGAACTCCAATTCTAATTTACCATTGCCAATATTTGCGTGGTACACAAATCTCAGCATGGCTAAGTTGAAGTAGATTATACGTGGTTCCGTAAAACATAAATAGTGTTTGTTATTTATCGTTTGTGTCACCACTCGCGTTTTGAAAGCACGTGCGTTCGACTCCTTTAATTCTAAATTTTAGATTAAATATAAAATATAATAAAATATTGTACATTTTTTTGGAAGAATAAATTAGTCAAATGTTGTCCTGGATAGGTTTTTTTTCAGTTTACATTTTATTCAAATTGCATATGCTGATTTTAATATTAATTTTTTAATTTAAATATATGTGCAAAAGATTTTTGAATTATTATATATTTTTAAATAGATAATGATATATAAAATTAAGTAGGTAAGCTAGGTGTAATTGACTTTCGCTAAGTTCATGCCATCCATGGACCTCTTTTTTCTTATTGGGCTGAGTCGCGTCAAAGTATTTGTTATTTTTAGCAAACGGTTCGACGGGATCCCAGGCTTTAGGGGTATTTTCAAAATCTAGGTCCCTGTACCCCGCCGTTGTTGTTGGATCTGAATGCCAGCCGCACCTATTCTTCCTCGAACTTTCACCCATCGCTTATAAATATATTCATTAATTGACATAATTTGTTTTTATGAAGTGATATACAATAATATTGGATATTAGCCCAGGAGACTACCGGAGCTCCGTGCGAACGGAAATTATATTTGGTGAACTACCCTCCGACCTTTCTGCTCAACCCATTGATCGGTCAGCCCATACAACCACCCTCGCCGAACAGTACTGCGAATAAATTCATACATGCGCACAAGGTCAAACATTCGCACCAACACACATACATTTACACGGCGGAGTTTCGGCGGTGGCGACGGTGCGTTGGATGCCCGAAACCGGATTCCTGGACGACAAACGTCGAATGTGTACTTGGTATATCAAATATGAAAACATACGATGTATTCAAAAATATATATTTCAATAAAATGGAACGCGTGTACCCCTTCTCGATGCATGACTGTAAAGCGTTCACACGAATTGTCTAATATATATTATATATTATAATAAGATTATATTATATAATTCAATATTATGACTGGAAAATGTAGAGTTTAGCACCCTCGGATTTTTTTTTCATTGAAATTGCGACTATGATCGTCTAGTAAAAACAATAAAATATATTTTTCAAACGGTATTTTCTAAATATCGTTTCGAAATGTTTCAATGATTCAATTTATTGTATATTTATGTGCCTATATATATTACATTATTTACGATCGCGTTTAAAATCTCTTTACCTGTAGGTACCAACTTTTTTTTTATTATTATTTAATCACGGTATAAATTAAAGTATTTCTGGAAGGTGTTAGGTCGTTACGTCGTGTGATATAGTAAGAACGCAAAATGACCAAAAAATTTATTTTCCCATAAGATCTTTATACCATACATAAGTAAACTAATTTTATTATTTATTATGGCTTTATATTGATATGCAACGGTAATATATTTTATACGTAATCCGCTCCTATTTTAGCATGTATTACCGAAATGCGTGTGTTGTAATGTATTAACTAAAAAAGTGTATACGTATATTTACAAAAGTTTTTAGAATTTTTACTTTTGTGCAAAACAAAATGTGCAAATATATAAGACATGTAGTAAAAATTGTAATATGGTATTAAGTATATTACAATATCACTATACTATAGTATTATTACAAAAACAGCTCTTTTATTCCAGTGGATAAATATAGTAACATCTCATGTACTCATATATACCTATTATGTATTGTATGGTGCGCAGTATACCGACAGAATCTTGGCGCCCGATGTTATGTAGACCCGCCAAGTACAAAAACAATGACGTACCTACAAATGACACTTTTGTATTTTACCTTTTGCATTATAAGGATTTATAGACTCGGACGATGGCGACAATAATGATTTTATCTACGGTTCACATCGCACGACGTACGTTCTTATGGAAACCTTTTTTAAATGGCAGGTAGGTCCTACGTATCAATATTCATTCTACGACGTGCCGACAATATATTTTTTGAACAAAAGTAACGCAGTACGCAGTACGGCGTCAGAAAGTCGGTCATTTGGATCCCCGCGGAAACACGTGCACTGCAAGATCTTGTCTTCTTCATTGTGTTTCTCGTTCCTTTATTCTACCCTATTCAGTGATAAGTAAAATAAATCGACCTCATGTATAGTTTCTGAGTATAGAACGTGTGACCGTTTTCTTTGTGGGTGGTATTTGTACTATAGCTTTTATGCGTATGGCATTTTAGGTGTATTATTGCTTTCCGTGTTTTATACAGTGCAGTACTACCCACTAAGAATGGTGACCGACGGGTCGTTTTAGAAATGAAACGATCTGCAGGAAATATATATTGAAAAGGGTCATGTCCAGTGCGTTACAATGGTTATTTTTCCATTAAGCCGAGAAAATATTCGGATCCTCACGTACTGCTCTCGACCTTCGATTTAAATGTTGGGGGTATGGGACCGTCTTCTTTATCGAATACCGTTTATAATTTATAATAATACGTTGATTCTAAACTTACGTCTTTCAATTTAGACCAAGCAGGTGTTTTATTGAAAATCATAAAACCTTATATATTTATTTATTTCTATATAAGGCTATACAGAATGATCGAATTTTTAATTTTACAAAATCTATATGTATCACAAATCGTATACCAAACGATCCAATAAATAATTTACAAAACACGAATAAATTTTAATGAAATATTTAAAAAATGTATATTATAGGTCGTATCATACATATTATTATGTATGATACAGAGGTTAATTGATGTGCAATATTTTTATTTGATATTATATAATATTATTTATGGGTATATTTATAATTTTTTTCGAATAATTCGTTTTTAAAATGTATTAATAAACTCTTAAATACTCTTCACTATAAATCAATCTAGGTTCTAGATGCATCATGATAATATGTATTAAAAAAAAAATCAAAATGTGTTGTCTGTTTGTAGAACATGAATATAACACAACAGCATATTCTTATGACGAATTTTAGTATTTCGAACAGTACATTTTCAGCATGTGTTGTCTTTTACTCCATAGGTATACGTTGTTACATAAATATTAAATTTAGCACTGTTTAAAAGGCCAAATGTAAATTGGGCCTGAGGTTACCTTTTTTGCGTTAAATTCGGCCCGGAAATTTAAGATAAAAAAAAGGTTTGTTGTATACTCAGCCCGATAATTTTGACCAATAAAATATAATAAGCAAGACATAATTTGATCTGCAAATAGGTAATAAATAACGTACCATATATCTTATGGTGAACAATTTGTTGTTTGCGAATGTTAAAATCTATTTAAACGTTGAGACAAATAATTTCATTTTCATATTTAACAACGTTCCAGTAATGTTAACACAGTCGTGACGATGGCACACATAATTGAGTCCCAACGTGGACAACCACTGTTAGTTTTAAAACATTTTAAATATTCTAAAGTAACTCGTACGTTAGTTTCAGGTGAAATAAAGTGGCGATTTTGTCACTTTTTTAATAATTTTTCGATTTATATATTTTTTTTGTTTTTTGATAAATTCAATGTGAAATTGTTCCAAATCGTGTGCTTTACATACAATTTTTTTCAAAATAGGTATAAGATAAAGTATAAAATAATAAAATATAGAAATTCGAAATTGCAACGAAAAACTGCGTCGTAAATGATATTATTAGTGTTGTATCTTGTATATGTATGTACATTATAAGCGTATAAATTTATTTTTCTTTCGAACAAACACCACTCCACACCCAAGCATTGTGTGCGGGATTCCTATAACAAGCGAAACACATTTCAAGACTGCTGTGAATAGGTCAAACACCTTGCAATATGTGTATGGATATTATATACAGCGTGCGCCTGTATTCTTCACATAAAAACATAATACCACAAAAGTTTTAATGCGCAGTAGAGATCGGCGGTTGCCTTTGATGAGAAAAAAATGCCTATATAATATATATCCTTATATATCCGCCCTGACCGAGCGGCACGTTGAAAAATAACAATTGTTTTCCAACTGAAATCTAAAATACCTAAAAATACGACACTAGACATCGTCCTTTACGTTTATAATATTCAATATCCACATAATAATAATTGAAAACGATCGGAATACGCGTTTCTAGAAAACACATTTATGACCCCCTAATATTATTAAAATTATTTTAATTTTATTTCATAATATATTAGTGTTATATGTTCATTCTGATTAAAACATTTAAAAAAAATGTATTATTTAATGAAAATGAAAATTTAAATGATAATTAAATGTTTCAAGTTTCTTACGATTAATTACAAAATAACGAAAACCATTAGAGGTAAAATCGTTATTATATTTATAAATATATATCCAATTTCGCCATAATGTAAACTTCGATCATATTTTGCATTCATAAAAAAATAATCTATTTATATTATGAACTTTCTTAAAATTTTAATTCAAAGATTAATATATTTCTAAGTTAAAATTAGATACCAAAATCAATTTTTATCTGCAAAATTATTAGTATAATATCTGAGGATTGGCAAAAAAATCAAACGTGTACAAAATTCAAGTCTTTTCGAATTTTACTCTAAAAAATATCAGTAACACTCCTTTTATGTCTCTAATTTAACCCTCCACCAAAATTTAGGTATCCAACCTGTTAAAACTGAAACGGAATTATTCTACAAACGGTTTTATGCGAAACTAGAAAATTAAATTCTATTAGACATAAAAATGATATTCTTAGTCTCTCAAAATATGCTGTATTTTTTTATAATTTCTAGCTATATACCTGACTACATTGAGAAATATTTCTTATAAGAAGCTTATTATTATGATGGAAAATAAGATCATTGTTGGAGCACTATTACGTTACTGTTTCATTGAAATACTATTTTAAAATGATGTCTACGTAATTTCAAAAAACGATTATTGTACTATTTAATCATTCGGATCTTAGAAAATTGTTTTAGAATATATAACTACAGTCATCAACTATAAACCGCTACATATGGAATTATAAAAATGCTTTAGATGTTCAAGTTTTAACAAACATAATGTAATATAATGTGTTTATAAACATTGTATACTTAGATTTACTCATATAGAAAACCTGAGAAGAACTTTGGTTCCTTAGCTACAATATACTATTTATCCCTTAGTTATATGGCATCCCATGGAAACATGTAAATATAGCCCCATATAAAAATATACAACACGCTTTAATGTTCCAATGTGTACAGTTATACAAATATAGAGTACATAATATTTAATAAATTAGTTTATAGTAGTAAAGATATTGGGAATTGGTAAATTAAGATAATATAAAAGTAATCTTATTCTAATACTTATTATTATATTAAAAAAATAAATAATTAATTCAATAATAATTCCAGTACACACTTTATAGTACTAAACAATTACATAATAGATATATAGATATATATTCATATAAAATATATATTATGGTAAGTACAGCGTAAAATTAATAAAAATTATTAATTATAATTTATGATTTATCAGAGAAAAGTATTATTTAGAAATACATTTTCTTTCAATCATAACAAATGTATTTCAAAAATAATAATTGTATCATTGGATATTTTATTGTGGTCAAAAGTAATAGTAATTGTTTTACGATAAAGTTTGGATTTAGTATAACTTACAAATTTCTATAACTATTTGTTTTGTACTATTTTTTATTGTTAAATGTTATAAAGGATAGTACATTTTGACAAATGTTAATCAATGACAGTTTCTAAGTTTCTACATGATAAATTTGACTAAACTAGGTAGAGTAGTTCCAAATTGGAAATTAAAACATTTTTGTTAAAATAATATTTAAAAAAAATTTCCTCTCATAGCACTTTTTAAGATGCAACGTAATTCATGTTTTAATATTTCGGATTATTGCTCCTATATGTCACAAATGATACAATAATTGCTTTGATATTAGTTAGGTATTATTTTTGATAGATAAATTAAGATAATATGAAAAGTCTATACATTTTTAGAGTCAGATAAATTCAGTTGTAGACAATTGAAAAATATTATGGATATTGGATACAATAATTTATTGTACTACCACAAAATGTTGTACAAAAGCAGTAACGCTAGTATTGTCAATAATAACTATAAGAAAATACTGGATTAAATTATAGTATGATTTTATATTGTATATAATATAAATGATATAATATATAATATTTCATTAAAATTAAATCAATAAATTACATACTTTTGAGACAATTGCGCTTTAGGCTTCTCTTTGGTAAGTAAGTACAGCTATACGAAATAGATAAACCCAATAAACATTAAATACTCGATGAACTTAAATGACGATGCAGAACACACAAGAAGCAACGAGCAAACAAATGCAATTAGCGTGCTCGGCATACTAAGAATGATCAGTGTTACTGCTACCTAGAAAAATATCTTCAGTTAAACGAGTGTAACAGATGGAGTTTAAAGTGTCATACTAAGCTACTCTACGTGGAGAAAGATAAAATATATACGACAATCGTTCCGAAGACAACACTTAAAAATTCATAGATGGGTACAAACAAACCTGAATTATTAGGCAAATTACATTCTAAACATCACAAAATTTCAGATAGTATTCAATTGACGGGCATGAGACTATTATAAAAAAAAATACTACAATGTTCAAACACTTTTGAATAACATAAACTAATAATATGTGATAAGGAGAAATAATTTTGATAAGACATTAGTATATATTGCAAATATAAGTGTAGGATTCGTTTATTGTCAAGAGCAACTGACGGAATACAAAAGTACAAATATTTTAAACAGCAGCTAATGGCTATAGAATGAAATAACCACTTAACATACAAAATTCTGATCTAATCGTAATTACAACATATTATAGAAGAGTCTATTCCTTAAATAGGATTTACACTGAGTACATTAAAAAAATATGAAAATATATCAATTTAAATACAGTATCCGAGCCACTTTAACCTTCAATGATAGACACTAAATGTAATTAATAGTGAATTTTAAAATATTTAAATAGCTAAGATCAATTCCTATGATGGAAAATTACATGGCAATGGAGTTTTATGAACATTCTTTAGTATTTGTAAAATTTAATTTATGATAGTACCGTCAACTTACAGACAACAGTCATTACATTTAACATTGGAATAAATCATGAGTGAATGTTAGTATATTGTCGTAGGTCATCGTCACTGTAGAGTATGACTATCTACCCAAGTGTTGTACATGCAATTAGCGTGCTCGGCATACTATGAATGATCAGTGTTGCTGCTACCTAGAAGAATATCATCAGTTAAACGAGTGTAACAGATGGAGTTTAAAGTGTCATACTAAGCTACTATACGTGGAGAAAGATAAAATATATATGACAATCGTTCCGAAGACAACACTTAAAAATTCATAGTTGGGTACAAACAAACCTGAATTATTAGGCAAATTACATTCTAAACATCACAAAATTTCAGATAGTATTCAATTGACGGGCATGAGACTATTATAAAAAAAAATACTACAATGTTCAAACACTATTGAATATCATAAACTAATAATATGTGATAAGGAGAAATAATTTTGATAAGACATTAGTATATATTGCAAATATAAGTGTAGGATTCGTTTATTGTCAAGAGCAACTGACAGAATACAAAAGTACAAATATTTTAAACAACAGCTAATGGCTATAGAATGACATTACTTTTAAACATACAAAATTCTGATCTAATCGTAATTACAACATATAATAGAAGAGTCTATTCCTTAAATAGGATTTACACTGAGTACATTAAAAAAATATGAAAAAATATAAATTTAAATACAGTAACCGAGCTGCTTTAACCTTCTATGATAGACACTAAATGTAATTAATAGTGAATTTTAAAATATTTAAATAGCTAAGATCAATTCCTATGATGGAAAATTACATGGCAATGGAGTTTTATGAACATTCTTTAGATTTGTAAAATTTAATTTATGATAGTACCGTCAACTTACAGACAACAGTCATTACATTTAACATTGGAATAAATCATGAGTGAATGTTAGTATATTGTCGTAGGTCATCGTCACTGTAGAGTATGACTATCTTCCCAAGTGTTGTACATGCAATTAGCGTGCTCGGCATACTATGAATGATCAGTGTTGCTGCTACCTAGAAAAATATCATCAGTTAAACGAGTGTAACAGATGGAGTTTAAAGTGTCATACTAAGCTACTATACGTGGAGAAAGATAAAATATATATGACAATCGTTCCGAAGACAACACTTAAAAATTCATAGTTGGGTACAAACAAACCTGAATTATTAGGCAAATTACATTCTAAACATCACAAAATTTCAGATAGTATTCAATTGACAGGCATGAGACTATTATAAAAAAAAATACTACAATGTTCAAACACTTTTGAATATCATAAACTAATAATATGTGATAAGGAGAAATAATTTGGTAAGACATTAGTATATATTGCAAATATAAGTGTAGGATTCGTTTATTGTCAAGAGCAACTGACGGAATACAAAAGTACAAATATTTTAAACAGCAGCTAATGGCTATAGAATGAAATAACCATCTAACATACAAAATTCTGATCTAATCGTAATTACAACATATTATAGAAGAGTCTATTCCTTAAATAGGATTTACACTGAGTACATTAAAAAAATATGAAAAAATATCAATTTAAATACAGTATCCGAGCCGCTTTAACCTTCAATGATAGACACTAAATGTAATTAATAGTGAATTTTAAAATATTTAAATAGCTAAGATCAATTCCTATGATGGAAAATTACATGGCAATGGAGTTTTATGAACATTCTTTAGATTTGTAAAATTTAATTTATGATAGTACCGTCAACTTACAGACAACAGTCATTACATTTAACATTGGAATAAATCATGAGTGAATGTTAGTATATTGTCGTAGGTCATCGTCACTGTAGAGTATGACTATCTTCCCAAGTGTTGTACATGCAATTAGCGTGCTCGGCATACTATGAATGATCAGTGTTGCTGCTACCTAGAAGAATATCATCAGTTAAACGAGTGTAACAGATGGAGTTTAAAGTGTCATACTAAGCTACTCTACGTGGAGAAAGATAAAATATATACGACAATCGTTCCGAAGACAACCCTTAAAAATTCATAGTTGGGTACAAACAAACCTGAATTATTAGGCAAATTACATTCTAAACATCACAAAATTTCAGATAGTATTCAATTGACGGGCATGAGACTATTATAAAAAAAAATACTACAATGTTCAAACACTTTTGAATATCATAAACTAATAATATGTGATAAGGAGAAATAATTTTGATAAGACATTAGTATATATTGCAAATATAAGTGTAGGATTCGTTTATTGTCAAGAGCAACTAACGGAATACAAAAGTACAAATATTTTAAACAACAGCTAATGGCTATAGAATGACATAACCATTTAACATACAAAATTCTGATCTTATCGTAATTACAACATATTATAGAAGAGTCTATTCCTTAAATAGGATTTACACTGAGTACATTAAAAAAATGTGAAAAAATATCAATTTAAATACAGTATCCGAGCCGCTTTAACCTTCAATGATAGACACTAAATGTAATTAATAGTGAATTTTAAAATATTTAAATAGCTAAGATCAATTCCTATGATGGAAAATTACATGGCAATGGAGTTTTATGAACATTCTTTAGATTTGTAAAATTTAATTTATGATAGTACCGTCAACTTACAGACAACAGTCATTACATTTAACATTGGAATAAATCATGAGTGAATGTTAGTATATTGTCGTAGGTCATCGTCACTGTAGAGTATGACTATCTTCCCAAGTGTTGTACATGCAATTAGCGTGCTCGGCATACTATGAATGATCAGTGTTGCTGCTACCTAGAAGAATATCATCAGTTAAACGAGTGTAACAGATGGAGTTTAAAGTGTCATACTAAGCTACTCTACGTGGAGAAAGATAAAATATATACGACAATCGTTCCGAAGACAACCCTTAAAAATTCATAGTTGGGTACAAACAAACCTGAATTATTAGGCAAATTACATTCTAAACATCACAAAATTTCAGATAGTATTCAATTGACGGGCATGAGACTATTATAAAAAAAAATACTACAATGTTCAAACACTTTTGAATATCATAAACTAATAATATGTGATAAGGAGAAATAATTTTGATAAGACATTAGTATATATTGCAAATATAAGTGTAGGATTCGTTTATTGTCAAGAGCAACTGACGGAATACAAAAGTACAAATATTTTAAACAACAGCTAATGGCTATAGAATGACATAACCATTTAACATACAAAATTCTGATCTTATCGTAATTACAACATATTATAGAAGAGTCTATTCCTTAAATAGGATTTACACTGAGTACATTAAAAAAATGTGAAAAAATATCAATTTAAATACAGTATCCGAGCCGCTTTAACCTTCAATGATAGACACTAAATGTAATTAATAGTGAATTTTAAAATATTTAAATAGCTAAGATCAATTCCTATGATGGAAAATTACATGGCAATGGAGTTTTATGAACATTCTTTAGATTTGTAAAATTTAATTTATGATAGTACCGTCAACTTACAGACAACAGTCATTACATTTAACATTGGAATAAATCATGAGTGAATGTTAGTATATTGTCGTAGGTCATCGTCACTGTAGAGTATGACTATCTTCCCAAGTGTTGTACATGCAATTAGCGTGCTCGGCATACTATGAATGATCAGTGTTGCTGCTACCTAGAAGAATATCATCAGTTAAACGAGTGTAACAGATGGAGTTTAAAGTGTCATACTAAGCTACTCTACGTGGAGAAAGATAAAATATATACGACAATCGTTCCGAAGACAACACTTAAAAATTCATAGTTGGGTACAAACAAACCTGAATTATTAGGCAAATTACATTCTAAACATCACAAAATTTCAGATAGTATTCAATTGACGGGCATGAGACTATTATAAAAAAAAATACTACAATGTTCAAACACTTTTGAATATCATAAACTAATAATATGTGATAAGGAGAAATAATTTTGATAAGACATTAGTATATATTGCAAATATAAGTGTAGGATTCGTTTATTGTCAAGAGCAACTGACGGAATACAAAAGTACAAATATTTTAAACAACAGCTAATGGCTATAGAATGACATAACCATTTAACATACAAAATTCTGATCTTATCGTAATTACAACATATTATAGAAGAGTCTATTCCTTAAATAGGATTTACACTGAGTACATTAAAAAAATGTGAAAAAATATCAATTTAAATACAGTATCCGAGCCGCTTTAACCTTCAATGATAGACACTAAATGTAATTAATAGTGAATTTTAAAATATTTAAATAGCTAAGATCAATTCCTATGATGGAAAATTACATGGCAATGGAGTTTTATGAACATTCTTTAGATTTGTAAAATTTAATTTATGATAGTACCGTCAACTTACAGACAACAGTCATTACATTTAACATTGGAATAAATCATGAGTGAATGTTAGTATATTGTCGTAGGTCATCGTCACTGTAGAGTATGACTATCTTCCCAAGTGTTGTACATGCAATTAGCGTGCTCGGCATACTATGAATGATCAGTGTTGCTGCTACCTAGAAGAATATCATCAGTTAAACGAGTGTAACAGATGGAGTTTAAAGTGTCATACTAAGCTACTCTACGTGGAGAAAGATAAAATATATACGACAATCGTTCCGAAGACAACACTTAAAAATTCATAGTTGGGTACAAACAAACCTGAATTATTAGGCAAATTACATTCTAAACATCACAAAATTTCAGATAGTATTCAATTGACGGGCATGAGACTATTATAAAAAAAAATACTACAATGTTCAAACACTTTTGAATATCATAAACTAATAATATGTGATAAGGAGAAATAATTTTGATAAGACATTAGTATATATTGCAAATATAAGTGTAGGATTCGTTTATTGTCAAGAGCAACTGACGGAATACAAAAGTACAAATATTTTAAACAACAGCTAATGGCTATAGAATGACATAACCATTTAACATACAAAATTCTGATCTTATCGTAATTACAACATATTATAGAAGAGTCTATTCCTTAAATAGGATTTACACTGAGTACATTAAAAAAATGTGAAAAAATATCAATTTAAATACAGTATCCGAGCCGCTTTAACCTTCAATGATAGACACTAAATGTAATTAATAGTGAATTTTAAAATATTTAAATAGCTAAGATCAATTCCTATGATGGAAAATTACATGGCAATGGAGTTTTATGAACATTCTTTAGATTTGTAAAATTTAATTTATGATAGTACCGTCAACTTACAGACAACAGTCATTACATTTAACATTGGAATAAATCATGAGTGAATGTTAGTATATTGTCGTAGGTCATCGTCACTGTAGAGTATGACTATCTTCCCAAGTGTTGTACATGCAATTAGCGTGCTCGGCATACTATGAATGATCAGTGTTGCTGCTACCTAGAAGAATATCATCAGTTAAACGAGTGTAACAGATGGAGTTTAAAGTGTCATACTAAGCTACTCTACGTGGAGAAAGATAAAATATATACGACAATCGTTCCGAAGACAACCCTTAAAAATTCATAGTTGGGTACAAACAAACCTGAATTATTAGGCAAATTACATTCTAAACATCACAAAATTTCAGATAGTATTCAATTGACGGGCATGAGACTATTATAAAAAAAAATACTACAATGTTCAAACACTTTTGAATATCATAAACTAATAATATGTGATAAGGAGAAATAATTTTGATAAGACATTAGTATATATTGCAAATATAAGTGTAGGATTCGTTTATTGTCAAGAGCAACTGACGGAATACAAAAGTACAAATATTTTAAACAACAGCTAATGGCTATAGAATGACATAACCATTTAACATACAAAATTCTGATCTTATCGTAATTACAACATATTATAGAAGAGTCTATTCCTTAAATAGGATTTACACTGAGTACATTAAAAAAATGTGAAAAAATATCAATTTAAATACAGTATCCGAGCCGCTTTAACCTTCAATGATAGACACTAAATGTAATTAATAGTGATTTTAAAATATTTAAATAGCTAAGATCAATTCCTATGATGGAAAATTACATGGCAATGGAGTTTTATGAACATTCTTTAGATTTGTAAAATTTAATTTATGATAGTACCGTCAACTTACAGACAACAGTCATTACATTTAACATTGGAATAAATCATGAGTGAATGTTAGTATATTGTCGTAGGTCATCGTCACTGTAGAGTATGACTATCTTCCCAAGTGTTGTACATGCAATTAGCGTGCTCGGCATACTATGAATGATCAGTGTTGCTGCTACCTAGAAGAATATCATCAGTTAAACGAGTGTAACAGATGGAGTTTAAAGTGTCATACTAAGCTACTCTACGTGGAGAAAGATAAAATATATACGACAATCGTTCCGAAGACAACCCTTAAAAATTCATAGTTGGGTACAAACAAACCTGAATTATTAGGCAAATTACATTCTAAACATCACAAAATTTCAGATAGTATTCAATTGACGGGCATGAGACTATTATAAAAAAAAATACTACAATGTTCAAACACTTTTGAATATCATAAACTAATAATATGTGATAAGGAGAAATAATTTTGATAAGACATTAGTATATATTGCAAATATAAGTGTAGGATTCGTTTATTGTCAAGAGCAACTAACGGAATACAAAAGTACAAATATTTTAAACAACAGCTAATGGCTATAGAATGACATAACCATTTAACATACAAAATTCTGATCTTATCGTAATTACAACATATTATAGAAGAGTCTATTCCTTAAATAGGATTTACACTGAGTACATTAAAAAAATGTGAAAAAATATCAATTTAAATACAGTATCCGAGCCGCTTTAACCTTCAATGATAGACACTAAATGTAATTAATAGTGATTTTAAAATATTTAAATAGCTAAGATCAATTCCTATGATGGAAAATTACATGGCAATGGAGTTTTATGAACATTCTTTAGATTTGTAAAATTTAATTTATGATAGTACCGTCAACTTACAGACAACAGTCATTACATTTAACATTGGAATAAATCATGAGTGAATGTTAGTATATTGTCGTAGGTCATCGTCACTGTAGAGTATGACTATCTTCCCAAGTGTTGTACATGCAATTAGCGTGCTCGGCATACTATGAATGATCAGGGTTGCTGCTACCTAGAAAAATATCATCAGTTAAACGAGTGTAACAGATGGAGTTTAAAGTGTCATACTAAGCTACTCTACGTGGAGAAAGATAAAATATATACGACAATCGTTCCGAAGACAACACTTAAAAATTCATAGTTGGGTACAAACAAACCTGAATTATTAGGCAAATTACATTCTAAACATCACAAAATTTCAGATAGTATTCAATTGACGGGCATGAGACTATTATAAAAAAAAATACTACAATGTTCAAACACTTTTGAATATCATAAACTAATAATATGTGATAAGGAGAAATAATTTTGATAAGACATTAGTATATATTGCAAATATAAGTGTAGGATTCGTTTATTGTCAAGAGCAACTGACGGAATACAAAAGTACAAATATTTTAAACAACAGCTAATGGCTATAGAATGACATAACCATTTAACATACAAAATTCTGATCTTATCGTAATTACAACATATTATAGAAGAGTCTATTCCTTAAATAGGATTTACACTGAGTACATTAAAAAAATGTGAAAAAATATCAATTTAAATACAGTATCCGAGCCGCTTTAACCTTCAATGATAGACACTAAATGTAATTAATAGTGAATTTTAAAATATTTAAATAGCTAAGATCAATTCCTATGATGGAAAATTACATGGCAATGGAGTTTTATGAACATTCTTTAGATTTGTAAAATTTAATTTATGATAGTACCGTCAACTTACAGACAACAGTCATTACATTTAACATTGGAATAAATCATGAGTGAATGTTAGTATATTGCCGTAGGTCATCGTCACTGTAGAGTATGACTATCTTCCCAAGTGTTGTACATGCAATTAGCGTGCTCGGCATACTATGAATGATCAGTGTTGCTGCTACCTAGAAAAATATCATCAGTTAAACGAGTGTAACAGATGGAGTTTAAAGTGTCATACTAAGCTACTCTACGTGGAGAAAGATAAAATATATACGACAATCGTTCCGAAGACAACACTTAAAAATTCATAGTTGGGTACAAACAAACCTGAATTATTAGGCAAATTACATTCTAAACATCACAAAATTTCAGATAGTATTCAATTGACGGGCATGAGACTATTATAAAAAAAAATACTACAATGTTCAAACACTTTTGAATATCATAAACTAATAATATGTGATAAGGAGAAATAATTTTGATAAGACATTAGTATATATTGCAAATATAAGTGTAGGATTCGTTTATTGTCAAGAGCAACTAACGGAATACAAAAGTACAAATATTTTAAACAACAGCTAATGGCTATAGAATGACATAACCATTTAACATACAAAATTCTGATCTTATCGTAATTACAACATATTATAGAAGAGTCTATTCCTTAAATAGGATTTACACTGAGTACATTAAAAAAATGTGAAAAAATATCAATTTAAATACAGTATCCGAGCCGCTTTAACCTTCAATGATAGACACTAAATGTAATTAATAGTGAATTTTAAAATATTTAAATAGCTAAGATCAATTCCTATGATGGAAAATTACATGGCAATGGAGTTTTATGAACATTCTTTAGATTTGTAAAATTTAATTTATGATAGTACCGTCAACTTACAGACAACAGTCATTACATTTAACATTGGAATAAATCATGAGTGAATGTTAGTATATTGTCGTAGGTCATCGTCACTGTAGAGTATGACTATCTTCCCAAGTGTTGTACATGCAATTAGCGTGCTCGGCATACTATGAATGATCAGTGTTGCTGCTACCTAGAAAAATATCATCAGTTAAACGAGTGTAACAGATGGAGTTTAAAGTGTCATACTAAGCTACTCTACGTGGAGAAAGATAAAATATATACGACAATCGTTCCGAAGACAACACTTAAAAATTCATAGTTGGGTACAAACAAACCTGAATTATTAGGCAAATTACATTCTAAACATCACAAAATTTCAGATAGTATTCAATTGACGGGCATGAGACTATTATAAAAAAAAATACTACAATGTTCAAACACTTTTGAATATCATAAACTAATAATATGTGATAAGGAGAAATAATTTTGATAAGACATTAGTATATATTGCAAATATAAGTGTAGGATTCGTTTATTGTCAAGAGCAACTGACGGAATACAAAAGTACAAATATTTTAAACAACAGCTAATGGCTATAGAATGACATAACCATCTTAACATACAAAATTCTGATCTATCGTAATTACAACATATTATAGAAGAGTCTATTCCTTAAATAGGATTTACACTGAGTACATTAAAAAAATATGAAAAAATATCAATTTAAATACAGTATCCGAGCCGCTTTAACCTTCAATGATAGACACTAAATGTAATTAATAGTGAATTTTAAAATATTTAAATAGCTAAGATCAATTCCTATGATGGAAAATTACATGGCAATGGAGTTTTATGAACATTCTTTAGATTTGTAAAATTTAATTTATGATAGTACCGTCAACTTACAGACAACAGTCATTACATTTAACATTGGAATAAATCATGAGTGAATGTTAGTATATTGCCGTAGGTCATCGTCACTGTAGAGTATGACTATCTTCCCAAGTGTTGTACATGCAATTAGCGTGCTCGGCATACTATGAATGATCAGTGTTGCTGCTACCTAGAAGAATATCATCAGTTAAACGAGTGTAACAGATGGAGTTTAAAGTGTCATACTAAGCTACTCTACGTGGAGAAAGATAAAATATATACGACAATCGTTCCGAAGACAACACTTAAAAATTCATAGTTGGGTACAAACAAACCTGAATTATTAGGCAAATTACATTCTAAACATCACAAAATTTCAGATAGTATTCAATTGACGGGCATGAGACTATTATAAAAAAAAATACTACAATGTTCAAACACTTTTGAATATCATAAACTAATAATATGTGATAAGGAGAAATAATTTTGATAAGACATTAGTATATATTGCAAATATAAGTGTAGGATTCGTTTATTGTCAAGAGCAACTGACGGAATACAAAAGTACAAATATTTTAAACAACAGCTAATGGCTATAGAATGACATAACCATTTAACATACAAAATTCTGATCTTATCGTAATTACAACATATTATAGAAGAGTCTATTCCTTAAATAGGATTTACACTGAGTACATTAAAAAAATGTGAAAAAATATCAATTTAAATACAGTATCCGAGCCGCTTTAACCTTCAATGATAGACACTAAATGTAATTAATAGTGAATTTTAAAATATTTAAATAGCTAAGATCAATTCCTATGATGGAAAATTACATGGCAATGGAGTTTTATGAACATTCTTTAGATTTGTAAAATTTAATTTATGATAGTACCGTCAACTTACAGACAACAGTCATTACATTTAACATTGGAATAAATCATGAGTGAATGTTAGTATATTGTCGTAGGTCATCGTCACTGTAGAGTATGACTATCTTCCCAAGTGTTGTACATGCAATTAGCGTGCTCGGCATACTATGAATGATCAGTGTTGCTGCTACCTAGAAAAATATCATCAGTTAAACGAGTGTAACAGATGGAGTTTAAAGTGTCATACTAAGCTACTCTACGTGGAGAAAGATAAAATATATACGACAATCGTTCCGAAGACAACACTTAAAAATTCATAGTTGGGTACAAACAAACCTGAATTATTAGGCAAATTACATTCTAAACATCACAAAATTTCAGATAGTATTCAATTGACGGGCATGAGACTATTATAAAAAAAAATACTACAATGTTCAAACACTTTTGAATATCATAAACTAATAATATGTGATAAGGAGAAATAATTTTGATAAGACATTAGTATATATTGCAAATATAAGTGTAGGATTCGTTTATTGTCAAGAGCAACTGACGGAATACAAAAGTACAAATATTTTAAACAACAGCTAATGGCTATAGAATGAAATAACCATCTTAACATACAAAATTCTGATCTAATCGTAATTACAACATATTATAGAAGAGTCTATTCCTTAAATAGGATTTACACTGAGTACATTAAAAAAATATGAAAAAATATCAATTTAAATACAGTATCCGAGCCGCTTTAACCTTCAATGATAGACACTAAATGTAATTAATAGTGAATTTTAAAATATTTAAATAGCTAAGATCAATTCCTATGATGGAAAATTACATGGCAATGGAGTTTTATGAACATTCTTTAGATTTGTAAAATTTAATTTATGATAGTACCGTCAACTTACAGACAACAGTCATTACATTTAACATTGGAATAAATCATGAGTGAATGTTAGTATATTGTCGTAGGTCATCGTCACTGTAGAGTATGACTATCTTCCCAAGTGTTGTACATGCAATTAGCGTGCTCGGCATACTATGAATGATCAGTGTTGCTGCTACCTAGAAGAATATCATCAGTTAAACGAGTGTAACAGATGGAGTTTAAAGTGTCATACTAAGCTACTCTACGTGGAGAAAGATAAAATATATACGACAATCGTTCCGAAGACAACACTTAAAAATTCATAGTTGGGTACAAACAAACCTGAATTATTAGGCAAATTACATTCTAAACATCACAAAATTTCAGATAGTATTCAATTGACGGGCATGAGACTATTATAAAAAAAAATACTACAATGTTCAAACACTTTTGAATATCATAAACTAATAATATGTGATAAGGAGAAATAATTTTGATAAGACATTAGTATATATTGCAAATATAAGTGTAGGATTCGTTTATTGTCAAGAGCAACTGACGGAATACAAAAGTACAAATATTTTAAACAACAGCTAATGGCTATAGAATGACATAACCATTTAACATACAAAAGTCTGATCTTATCGTAATTACAACATATTATAGAAGAGTCTATTCCTTAAATAGGATTTACACTGAGTACATTAAAAAAATGTGAAAAAATATCAATTTAAATACAGTATCCGAGCCGCTTTAACCTTCAATGATAGACACTAAATGTAATTAATAGTGAATTTTAAAATATTTAAATAGCTAAGATCAATTCCTATGATGGAAAATTACATGGCAATGGAGTTTTATGAACATTCTTTAGATTTGTAAAATTTAATTTATGATAGTACCGTCAACTTACAGACAACAGTCATTACATTTAACATTGGAATAAATCATGAGTGAATGTTAGTATATTGCCGTAGGTCATCGTCACTGTAGAGTATGACTATCTTCCCAAGTGTTGTACATGCAATTAGCGTGCTCGGCATACTATGAATGATCAGTGTTGCTGCTACCTAGAAAAATATCATCAGTTAAACGAGTGTAACAGATGGAGTTTAAAGTGTCATACTAAGCTACTCTACGTGGAGAAAGATAAAATATATACGACAATCGTTCCGAAGACAACACTTAAAAATTCATAGTTGGGTACAAACAAACCTGAATTATTAGGCAAATTACATTCTAAACATCACAAAATTTCAGATAGTATTCAATTGACGGGCATGAGACTATTATAAAAAAAAATACTACAATGTTCAAACACTTTTGAATATCATAAACTAATAATATGTGATAAGGAGAAATAATTTTGATAAGACATTAGTATATATTGCAAATATAAGTGTAGGATTCGTTTATTGTCAAGAGCAACTGACGGAATACAAAAGTACAAATATTTTAAACAGCAGCTAATGGCTATAGAATGAAATAACCATCTAACATACAAAATTCTGATCTAATCGTAATTACAACATATTATAGAAGAGTCTATTCCTTAAATAGGATTTACACTGAGTACATTAAAAAAATGTGAAAAAATATCAATTTAAATACAGTATCCGAGCCGCTTTAACCTTCAATGATAGACACTAAATGTAATTAATAGTGAATTTTAAAATATTTAAATAGCTAAGATCAATTCCTATGATGGAAAATTACATGGCAATGGAGTTTTATGAACATTCTTTAGATTTGTAAAATTTAATTTATGATAGTACCGTCAACTTACAGACAACAGTCATTACATTTAACATTGGAATAAATCATGAGTGAATGTTAGTATATTGCCGTAGGTCATCGTCACTGTAGAGTATGACTATCTTCCCAAGTGTTGTACATGCAATTAGCGTGCTCGGCATACTATGAATGATCAGGGTTGCTGCTACCTAGAAAAATATCATCAGTTAAACGAGTGTAACAGATGGAGTTTAAAGTGTCATACTAAGCTACTCTACGTGGAGAAAGATAAAATATATACGACAATCGTTCCGAAGACAACACTTAAAAATTCATAGTTGGGTACAAACAAACCTGAATTATTAGGCAAATTACATCCTAAACATCACAAAATTTCAGATAGTATTCAATTGACGGGCATGAGACTATTATAAAAAAAAATACTACAATGTTCAAACACTTTTGAATATCATAAACTAATAATTTGTGATAAGGAGAAATAATTTTGATAAGATATTAGTATATATTGCAAATATAAGTGTAGGATTCGTTTATTGTCAAGAGCAACTGACGGAATACAAAAGTACAAATATTTTAAACAACAGCTAATGGCTATAGAATGAAATAACCATCTAACATACAAAATTCTGATCTAATCGTAATTACAACATATTATAGAAGAGTCTATTCCTTAAATAGGATTTACACTGAGTACATTAAAAAAATGTGAAAAAATATCAATTTAAATACAGTATCCGAGCCGCTTTAACCTTCAATGATAGACACTAAATGTAATTAATAGTGAATTTTAGAATATTTAAATAGCTAAGATCAATTCCTATGATGGAAAATTACATGGCAATGGAGTTTTATGAACATTCTTTAGATTTGTAAAATTTAATTTATGATAGTACCGTCAACTTACAGACAACAGTCATTACATTTAACATTGGAATAAATCATGAGTGAATGTTAGTATATTGTCGTAGGTCATCGTCACTGTAGAGTATGACTATCTTCCCAAGTGTTGTACATGCAATTAGCGTGCTCGGCATACTATGAATGATCAGGGTTGCTGCTACCTAGAAAAATATCATCAGTTAAACGAGTGTAACAGATGGAGTTTAAAGTGTCATACTAAGCTACTCTACGTGGAGAAAGATAAAATATATACGACAATCGTTCCGAAGACAACACTTAAAAATTCATAGTTGGGTACAAACAAACCTGAATTATTAGGCAAATTACATTCTAAACATCACAAAATTTCAGATAGTATTCAATTGACGGGCATGAGACTATTATAAAAAAAAATACTACAATGTTCAAACACTTTTGAATATCATAAACTAATAATATGTGATAAGGAGAAATAATTTTGATAAGACATTAGTATATATTGCAAATATAAGTGTAGGATTCGTTTATTGTCAAGAGCAACTGACGGAATACAAAAGTACAAATATTTTAAACAGCAGCTAATGGCTATAGAATGAAATAACCATCTAACATACAAAATTCTGATCTTATCGTAATTACAACATATTATAGAAGAGTCTATTCCTTAAATAGGATTTACACTGAGTACATTAAAAAAATGTGAAAAAATATCAATTTAAATACAGTATCCGAGCCGCTTTAACCTTCAATGATAGACACTAAATGTAATTAATAGTGAATTTTAAAATATTTAAATAGCTAAGATCAATTCCTATGATGGAAAATTACATGGCAATGGAGTTTTATGAACATTCTTTAGATTTGTAAAATTTAATTTATGATAGTACCGTCAACTTACAGACAACAGTCATTACATTTAACATTGGAATAAATCATGAGTGAATGTTAGTATATTGCCGTAGGTCATCGTCACTGTAGAGTATGACTATCTTCCCAAGTGTTGTACATGCAATTAGCGTGCTCGGCATACTATGAATGATCAGGGTTGCTGCTACCTAGAAAAATATCATCAGTTAAACGAGTGTAACAGATGGAGTTTAAAGTGTCATACTAAGCTACTCTACGTGGAGAAAGATAAAATATATACGACAATCGTTCCGAAGACAACACTTAAAAATTCATAGTTGGGTACAAACAAACCTGAATTATTAGGCAAATTACATTCTAAACATCACAAATTTCAGATAGTATTCAATTGACGGGCATGAGACTATTATAAAAAAAATACTACAATGTTCAAACACTTTTGAATATCATAAACTAATAATATGTGATAAGGAGAAATAATTTTGATAAGACATTAGTATATATTGCAAATATAAGTGTAGGATTCGTTTATTGTCAAGAGCAACTGACGGAATACAAAAGTACAAATATTTTAAACAACAGCTAATGGCTATAGAATGACATAACCATTTAACATACAAATTCTGATCTTATCGTAATTACAACATATTATAGAAGAGTCTATTCCTTAAATAGGATTTACACTGAGTACATTAAAAAAATGTGAAAAAATATCAATTTAAATACAGTATCCGAGCCGCTTTAACCTTCAATGATAGACACTAAATGTAATTAATAGTGAATTTTAAAATATTTAAATAGCTAAGATCAATTCCTATGATGGAAAATTACATGGCAATGGAGTTTTATGAACATTCTTTAGATTTGTAAAATTTAATTTATGATAGTACCGTCAACTTACAGACAACAGTCATTACATTTAACATTGGAATAAATCATGAGTGAATGTTAGTATATTGTCGTAGGTCATCGTCACTGTAGAGTATGACTATCTTCCCAAGTGTTGTACATGCAATTAGCGTGCTCGGCATACTATGAATGATCAGGTTTGCTGCTACCTAGAAAAATATCATCAGTTAAACGAGTGTAACAGATGGAGTTTAAAGTGTCATACTAAGCTACTCTACGTGGAGAAAGATAAAATATATACGACAATCGTTCCGAAGACAACACTTAAAAATTCATAGTTGGGTACAAACAAACCTGAATTATTAGGCAAATTACATTCTAAACATCACAAAATTTCAGATAGTATTCAATTGACGGGCATGAGACTATTATAAAAAAAAATACTACAATGTTCAAACACTTTTGAATATCATAAACTAATAATATGTGATAAGGAGAAATAATTTTGATAAGACATTAGTATATATTGCAAATATAAGTGTAGGATTCGTTTATTGTCAAGAGCAACTGACGGAATACAAAAGTACAAATATTTTAAACAACAGCTAATGGCTATAGAATGACATAACCATTAACATACAAAAGTCTGATCTTATCGTAATTACAACATATTATAGAAGAGTCTATTCCTTAAATAGGATTTACACTGAGTACATTAAAAAATGTGAAAAAATATCAATTTAAATACAGTATCCGAGCCGCTTTAACCTTCAATGATAGACACTAAATGTAATTAATAGTGAATTTTAAAATATTTAAATAGCTAAGATCAATTCCTATGATGGAAAATTACATGGCAATGGAGTTTTATGAACATTCTTTAGATTTGTAAAATTTAATTTATGATAGTACCGTCAACTTACAGACAACAGTCATTACATTTAACATTGGAATAAATCATGAGTGAATGTTAGTATATTGTCGTAGGTCATCGTCACTGTAGAGTATGACTATCTTCCCAAGTGTTGTACATGCAATTAGCGTGCTCGGCATACTATGAATGATCAGGTTGCTGCTACCTAGAAAAATATCATCAGTTAAACGAGTGTAACAGATGGAGTTTAAAGTGTCATACTAGCTACTCTACGTGGAGAAAGATAAAATATATACGACAATCGTTCCGAAGACAACACTTAAAAATTCATAGTTGGGTACAACAAACCTGAATTATTAGGCAAATTACATTCTAAACATCACAAAATTTCAGATAGTATTCAATTGACGGGCATGAGACTATTATAAAAAAAAATACTACAATGTTCAAACACTTTTGAATATCATAAACTAATAATTATGTGATAAGGAGAAATAATTTTGATAAGACATTAGTATATATTGCAAATATAAGTGTAGGATTCGTTTATTGTCAAGAGCAACTGACGGAATACAAAAGTACAAATATTTAAACAACAGCTAATGGCTATAGAATGACATAACCATTAACATACAAAAGTCTGATCTATCGTAATACAACATATTATAGAAGAGTCTATTCCTTAAATAGGATTTACACTGAGTACATTAAAAAAAATGTAAAAAATATCAATTTAAATACAGTATCCGAGCCGCTTTAACCTTCAATGATAGACACTAAATGTAATTAATAGTGAATTTTAAAATATTTAAATAGCTAAGATCAATTCCTATGATGGAAAATTACATGGCAATGGAGTTTATGAAATTCTTTAGATTTGTAAAATTTAATTTATGATAGTACGTCAACTTAACAGAAACAGTCCATTACATTTAACCATGGAATAAATCATGAGTGAATGTTAGTATATTGTCGTAGGTCATCGTCACTGTAGAGTATGACTATCTTCCCAAGTGTTACATGCAATTAGCGTGCTCGGCATACTATGAATGATCAGTGTTGCTGCTACCTAGAAAGAATATCATCAGTTAAACGAGTGTAACAGATGGAGTTAAAGTGTCATACTAAGCTACTGACGTGGAGAAAGATAAATATATACGACAATCGTTCCGAAGACAACACTTAAAAATTCATAGTTGGTACAAACAAACCTGAAGTATTAGGCAAATTACATTCTAAACATCACAAAATTTCAGATAGTATTCAATTGACGGGCATGATGAAATTATAAAAAAAATACTACAATGTTCAAACACTTTTGAATATCATAAACTATTAATAGTGATAAGGAGAAATAATTTTGATAAGACATTAGATATATTGCAAATATAAGTGTAGGATTCGTTTATTGTCAAGAGCAACTGACGGAATACAAAAGTACAAATATTTTAAACAACAGCTAATGGCTATAGAATGACATAACCATTTAACATACAAAAGTCTGATCTTATCGTAATTACAACATATTATAGAAGAGTCTATTCCTAAATAGGATTTACACTGAGTACATTAAAAAAATGTGAAAAAAAATATCAATTTAAATACAGTATCCGAGCCGCTTTAACTTCAATGATAGACACTAAATGTAATTAATAGTGAATTTTAAATATTTAAATAGCTAAGATCAATTCAAATGATGGAAAATTACATGGCAATGGAGTTTTATGAACATTCTTTAGATTGTAAAATAATTTATGATAGTACCATCAACCGACAGACAACAGTCATTACATTTAACACTGGAATAAATCATGAGTGAATGTTAGTATATTGTCGTAGGATCATCGTCACTGTAGAGTATGACTATCTTCCAAGTGTTGTACATGCAATTAGCGTGCTCGGCATACTATGAATGATCAGTGTTGCTGCTACCTTGAAGAATATCATCAGTTAAACGAGTGTAAACGATTGGAGTTTAAAGTGTCATACTAAGCTACTCTACGTGGAGAAAGATAAAATATATACGACAATCGTTCCGAAGACAACACTTAAAAATTCATAGTTGGGTACAAACAAACCTGAATTATTAGGCAAATACATTCTAAACATCACAAATTTCAGATAGTATTCAAATTGACGGGCATGAGACTATTATAAAAAAAAAATACTACATGTTCAAACACTTTTGAATATCATAAACTAATAATATGTGATAAGGAGAAATAATTTTGATAAGATATTAGTATATATTGCAAATATAAGTGTAGGATTCGTTATTGTCAAGAGCAACTGACGGAATACAAAAGTACAAATATTTAAACAGCACAGCTAATGGCTATAGAATGAAATAAACATCTAACATACAAAATTCTGATCTAATCGTA
Organism: Rhopalosiphum maidis; assembly: GCF_003676215.2. Lineage (NCBI taxonomy): Eukaryota > Metazoa > Arthropoda > Insecta > Hemiptera > Aphididae > Rhopalosiphum > Rhopalosiphum maidis. Next base: position 9,010,246 of record NC_040879.1, read on the forward strand.
ATTACAACATATTATAGAAGAGTCTATTCCTTAAATAGGTTTACACTGAGTACATTAAAAAAATGTTGAAAAAATATCAATTTAAATACAGTTATCCGAGCCGCTTTAACCTCACATGATAGACACTAAATGTAATTAATAGTGAACTTTTAAAATATTTAAATAGCTAAGATCAATTCCATGATGGAAAATTACATGGCAATGGAGTTTTATGAACATTCTTTAGATTTGTAAAATTTAATTTATGTTAGTACCGTCAACTTACAGACAACAGTCATACATTTAACATTGGAATAAATCATGAGTGAATGGTAGTATTGTCGTAGGTCATCGTCACTGTAGAGTATGACTATCTTCCCAAGTGTTGTACATGCAATTAGCGGGCTCGGCATACTATGAATGATCAGGGGTGCTGCTACCTAGAAAAAATATCATCAGTTAAACGAGTGTAACAGATGGAGTTTAAAGTGTCATACTAGGCTACTCTACGTGGAGAAAGATAAAATATATACGACAATCGTTCCGAAGACAACACTTAAAATTCATAGTTGGGTACAAACAAACCTGAATTATTAGGCAAATTACATTCTAAACATCACAAATTTCAGATAGTATTCAATTGACGG